>NW_022147287.1:406558-463796 GCF_002938485.1 Sitophilus oryzae | reverse complement strand
TGAAGTTACGTATTGCGTTAGGTTTATGGTTAATACTAGCTGCCCAGGCAGAAAGTCTTATACAGATACACCAATAAAAGTTACTATCAATAAAGTTCGTATACCATCTCGTCGTAGATAAGTGATCTCGAATATGGTAGAAGGACCATACTAAAAACTCGAGTAGCTAAAATATCGACATCACACATAGGGAATAATGGATTTTAGTAGCCGTGCAGAAAAATAATGTCAAAAAGGTACTGGTTTAAAAAAATTAAGATTAAAGTTAATTAATCAACCTGTGAGGTATAAATTTGGTAAGTTACTTTCAGTCAAATTTTAAATACATATATTAAATTCTGCTATGCGTTCCAAAATTGTACCAACTTATTTGATTAAAATAAAATAAACTACTTTGTAATTAAAATGACAGACACATCTATCACTGTCAAGGATCTTCTCGTTGACAGACTATACCAAATGTCTCTGATCTACCAAATACGTACACTTATTTACAACTCACCCTGTAAGAAAATTTAAACTTACAAACAAAAATCATGGAATATTGAAAAATATTTAAATTTCTGTTTACATTTATCGGTCATGTGAATTAATAAAATTAATAAATTGCAAAATTAATAAACATTCGATAATGTAATATGATGTTTACCGCTTAATATATTCAAATTTGTAATTTATATTTGCACAGAGTTACATTTCCATGTACGATTTCCATTAAAATTCAACCGCAACGAACTAAACCCGGATTTCCCATTGGCATTATATCGCATTATTTGGTCCACTCAAAATATTGCTTAATTTTTTTTGTAATTTCATTAAAAAAACTAGAGCTTGTATATTTAAATTGGATTTGTTTGCGAAATGTAATTCAAACATTTACGTTGTCCGGCAAAACGTTTTTGGAATTAAAAGATTCTAGAAAATTAAAAATTACTGGTATAATAGTGTATGCTTGTTTTTAATAGGGTAATACGATCGTTTTATTTTGTTCAAAACACATTATAACAATTAAATCTGCTTTATTTGAACAGAAAATACCCCGTTTACGAATATCATATATACAATAAAACCGAGGATCATAAAATTCGTAATAAAAAAAAATAAAAAAAAAAAAAAAAAAAAAAAAAAATTACAACTTTTTTTATTTTTTCAGATAAAACCAGATTTGGTATGTTAGTATGAGATATAAATTAGATTGATTGAATGTATTTGTCCTTTTTTAGACCACTTTCTGTTTACTGGGAAAATTAATTAGCACTTTTGATTTTAAAATGGCATCCCTTTGTATTTTTTATTTTTATTCGATAGAAAATGACAATCAAATAATGAAGGATATTAGGTTATGACTGCGTTAGAAACACTAATTTTAATCATGAGCCTCAAAAATATAATGAATGTTATTTAAAATAGATGACCGTATAAAAAGATAGGTATTTTATATGTAAAATAAAAATATCTTTGTTCTTTTTTCATTTTTGCCGAATATTCTGGTACCGCGACCTCTGGCTTCAGCACTTGTCGCCATGAACCGCCATGTTGTTAATTGTTTTCCTCAATGTAAACCAGTTAAGGAATATGTTTTATCAATAAAAAGTATGTCGGGTATGCTAGAAGGCGATAAGCGTTAGCCTTCTGGAGTGTCATTTCAACTTAAATAGAAGAAAAAAATATCAGAGTATGTCATTTAAAAAATCAAAATTTGTAGCCATTTCCGGTGAAACAGGGAAGTGACCGAACAACTGAATACGTCTTATGATATATACTAATTAATGCTAAGTTTATTTAAAAATAGGTGTTAGGGGTGAGCCTCCTTTGAGACGCACCCGGTAGTAGAGTGAGTCTCAATGAAGTCTGTTCGTTCGGACGGCATGGTTTGCCGCATCAGAAGCTGTCCAGGAACCGTTGACTTGAAAGAATTGAAGACGACGCAACTAATAAATTGTGGCAGTATTGTGTTTTTCCCTTACTTCAAGTGTTTCACTGTTCTGTAAAGATAAAAAAACAATTACATTTTCTAATCTGCTATGTAGCATGAATGAAGTGGGAGCTGAAAAACTGACAGTATGTAGTTAAGCATTAAATGTGTATATCTGCAGTTACTTTGACAAAGATCTTCTGATTATTTTATGTATTGAAGAGTAACCTATTCGTAAGTTAAACAAGAATACAAACAAAATAAAAATATTTTTTTATATGTATTGAATATTTCGTATGATCATAAAATGTAGTTTAGATGGCTTGGATATTTACTATAATATTTTGTTGCTTAAAGATCAGAGTGATTTTCGCCTGAGCCAACTCCTTACGTCGAAGTTCCTGGTTTGAATCATCATCTTCTTGCAAAGCGCCTCCATCTGTAGTGAAGATTCTAAACAACCAGCAAATTCCTCTTGCCAGGAGCATTGCTGTCGTCCGGGTCCGCGCTCTCCCTCAATTTTACCCTCGCTGATGAGCTGAAGGAATTCAGCACTTAAGACAGCCTAAAGAAGCCAGTTTTCTCTTTTGATATGGCTGAGCCCAAGCCACAGGCTTAACCTGTCTGAATCATGTTGGTTACTGAGTATTAATTGTGTAAAATCTGATCTGAAGAAGTCTCCCAAGTGAACACTGTTTCATCTGTTTCACTGTTCGGCAACCACCCACTCCTGTCGATTGAAAGCAGAACTAACGGTACAGTATTCTTTATCCTGAAGGTGCCAGCTGTGAGAGGCAGCGGCGTGGTTAAACAAATCTCTTGAAATTAATTCTGCCATTTGGCAATGCTAAAGAAGTTTCATAGTTATGTGTGCATCCTTCCAATCTAATGTTAAAGCCGTAGTTCTTAGAAGAGATAAAGCTATATTCAGATTCAAGAATTCTCAATGAAGTCGTAGCAACTCTTCTCCGAGGTTTGAAAGATGGTTTATTTAATAAACTGAATAATTAATAATTGAAAATAGGGACAGTATTTTATTTTAAAAATTGTTTTTTTTTTTTTTTTTTTTTTTTTTTTTTTTATTTTTTTGGTATTTCCATATCTATAGTTACCGGACTTAACCTTCAACAGCAGCAACAAAGTCGAAATATGACGGAATATTTTCGAATTAATATAACATAGAAAACCAGAATGTTGTCGGAAAAAGTTCTAAAATGAAAGACTACCTTTATATTGGTACCTCCACCAGAACTTCAGTTAAGAAGCGAAAAAAAGAGAAGCCAAAGTTTTACTCTAGAAAACCAGGGATGAGGTTATGAAATATAGATGAAAGTATACGAAAAATGGCGTGCCGAAAGAATATTGCTTCGGAGAAAGTCTTCCTTTGAGGCCGTGACGAAGTGACAGCATGCGGCGGTGGCAGAAAGTGCTTGCATCTACTCTTTGGGAAGAAGGTACAGCATGTCAATGAGTGAAACACATCACTGAATTTGATCATTAATTTCAAATAAATAAATGTGTATTAGTGTCTTTGTCTTTTCATTGGTGCACTTAGTTTATTTTTGTTGATGTTAGATAAGTATTTAGTAAAGATATCATGTTATTTTGCTTAATTAAAGTTTAGTAAGCAGAAATAAGCAAAACTGAGTGAGAAATGGGTGAGGGAAGAAATGTAGATAATTTTACACTTTCAATTTTTTTAAAAGTCAGTAATAAAAAAACTTAAAATATAATTAATATGTGGTTGTAAATAAACAATTTTTTAATTTTTTTTATAGATTAATAAATCTCATTAAAAAATCTATTATGTAGTACAAACAATATAAAAAAAAAAAAAAAAAAAAATCTAGTAAAAAAATCAAATAGTTTTCAAAATAATTTATTATATTCCCCATTCAGAAGTTTATATTCACGTTCTTCTTTTCCTACTCCGACTTTTCATATTAATTGGACCAATTATCACACCAAATCCAGAATTTCTTCCAACGCTACAGAACCAGGGCAAACGAACACTCGAAGCTCAAGCCCGAGTCCTGCGGTATATTAAACGACTCAGCTCTCTGAAAGTTTCCTTCTTGTTTGCCAGCAGGATCTCCTATGAAAGCGCTGCAGCATAATAACGAAGTTCAACTTTGATGTGGCGCGATTACATTCCCAATGGACCCTTAAACTGAGGAGCGTAGTAGTGTTCCAAAGTTGTGGTATTTTTTAAAAAACAGGTTCCATCAGGTAAGTTAAATAAATAATTCTTTATATAAAAAATAAAATTGTATTTCATATCAACATAAACCAGAATTTTCGAATATTATTACTTCAAAGCACCTGTAGATCCAAACAGACGTTTTGTATGTCAAAAATCAATAGTCCTATAGTTAACAGTGCAAATGAATCAGAATGTTTTTTCCTTATTTAAACATTTAGTTTATTTTGGAATCAGAACAAATTATGTTAGTCCAAATCCATATAAGTTAATATTCAAAGAGAGTCAAATTAAAGTTTGTATGCTGATTCAAAATTAAAAACTGTAAATATATATAGGTAAATAAATATTTCTGCAGAGAGATAATGTCAGAAAACTAGGTTAAAAATCAAGATTAAAAGTTATTTAACCCACTAACACTTCAGTAAAGTGTTATTATTAATAAAAGTTTTTTTTTTTTGTTTTATTTATTCTTCTGCAATATTATTTTTTTTATTTGTACCTAATTTATATTGATAAATGTAATAATAAATTCAGACTGTTGCTTGAGCTTACACTAAGAACTAGGTATGTGTTGTTAAGGTAAGAACTGGTATGGTGGTGTTTTGTTTAAAATACACCCTTGTTTGTTTTGTATTAACACATACATTTTTTTAATATAACAACTTGATTAGATTTTTTCAGTTTTATACAGTTTTTTTTCACAATATTTTGAAGTAATCAATTGTCACTCAAATTTTAAATATATTAGTTTTCTGCTTTGAATAAGAAGACTAAGGAAGAAGCATAATGCTATCCATGTATTCATGCATGGTGGGCGGAAAAAGCTCTCTAGGGTGGGGATCCTTGAAAGTTCTGTTTGACGATTCATTTGACACATTTGAATTTGATTTGAAATTTTGTGGATTTGTCAGTCTTTACGGAGCTTATTTTTATATTTATTTATTATTTATTCTACTGAGTGGTAGAATATAATATAATAAGTATAAAGGTAGTAAATCTAGATGGAAATTGTGTAGAGACCCTAAATTAACAGTGACATTATCGCGATTTATCGAAAAGACTCTAAAATAGTTGGTTGTGTAGCGTGCGGTAGATCTCGGCAGAAATTGGTGAAATAATGGAACAACTTTTCGCTAGTAAGTGACTATATAATACATACGTGTAGTAAACCGATCATTTATGAAATTGACTTAAATTAACTAAATTATATATTTTCTTGCATTTTAGCTTTTATTTACTACTTGTCAAGATCAGATGTCAAAAGAATTTTGATGCCAATTTGGTTTACCTGCTTCAGTAGCGTATCGGATGTTTGTGTTAATAAATACTTATTATAACTTATCTATTTTTATCAGAATTATATTTTGTAACAATTTTAATAACTACCAACATATATTCACAACGTAAATAAAATAATAACAAATTATTAGCAGGTCTACCCCACGTCTACCTACATCATGGTTTGTTTTTTAAATAAAATTAAGAACGGCACTGATAAATCGGAATTTAAGTCGGCCATATTTGAGACCCATCGCAGTGTATCTAAGATTTTTGATATGCTCCTTCCTTAGTCTTCTTATTCAAAGGTTTTCTGCTATGGGTTCCAAATTGTACCAACTAATTTTTTTTGTAAAATAAAATAAACTACTTTGAAATTAAAATGACAGACACATCTATCACTGTCAAGGATTTTGTCGTTGGAGAGACTATATTTTTTCTTTTGCTAACAAAATTGAGTAGGCCGATTAATGCTGATTAAAAGTTCTATTTTGATATTTTGCGTTTATCTCATATCTCATATCTCATGAAGAAAAAATATCTAATCATAACCCATATGCATGTCTCTGGTAAACCTCTCGACAGTTTTTTAGCATTAGAATATACAGTACTTATAGCCATCTTTTACTCTCAAAATATCATTCGAATTGCTTAATGCACTTGGATGGAATCTATAATAAATCGAAAAAAAAACGATCTTTTTACGTTAGGAATAAGAATGTAAATGTATTTTACAATACCAATTAAACAAAAATAAAAATATTCTGTTTTAAAAAAGAAAACAGGTACAAACCTTCAAAGATTTATGGTTTTCTGTAAAGATAATCGCGTAACACTTTCTCCAAAAATTCATTAAGTGCGAAAAGGATTCTGTTTACTTCAAAAATTACGGTCCGGAGGTGGATGATCGGGGAAAAGTTGCTTCTTCGCGAACCCCCCGACGATAATCATTTATAAAACGAACCCCCTGGGGGCTGGGGAGCAGTAATAAAGGGGTGCCGAAAAATAAGTCGGGAAGAAAGGAGTTTATATTCGATATTAAAGAACGGAGAGGGAGAGTTACGCCTCAAGGTTTTATCCGGAAGATTTGTTTCAGACTCGGTTTTGAGATTTGTAATTTTTATATTTAGGTTGATTATATGCCGTAAATTTAAAGTTTTTAGGGAAGGATAAATTTATTCTGTTTTTTATTATTTTACAGGGTAAGTTTTAAATAAGTGCAAATAATTTTAAATTACCGAACCCAGAAACACACATTTAGGTTTTTTTCGAGGCGAATTGGAATAATTTTGAACGATTTTTTGGATTTGTTTGTAATTTTTAGTTAACAAACATAATTTCTTGATAGTATGGCAATAGTTGATTACATTTACAAGAAAGAAAACCCCGGAAAGATCCAATGTTTCTCAAAATTAAGCAAAAAATCATTTTTTTAATTTTAAAAGTAAAATAACTCGGTTATTTTGGACTTATTTGAAAAACGGTAAAGAGAAAATATTGATGGTCTAGTTCACAAATGTTGTAAGAACAAAAATGTATATTTTGAGAATTTTAAAGTTTATAGGTTTGCCGAAGAACATTTTTGCCTAAATTATTTGTTTGCTTAAAACAAATACAACTTCTTAGCTAGTTTTAGTTTAAGATTATTTTGATAAAGAAATTATTATCATATACATTCACATTATGCAGTGTAAAGACCACTATGTTTTTATTTTTTTGCTTTATGATTAAACTATTAATTATATATTAGAACTCTTTCAATATGCAGAAATAGAAAAATATTAACAACTGAACATCTATTTTAATGTTTTAAATTTATTTATGTAAATAGGGTGTCCGTTATTTACAAAGTGGATTATTTCTCTCACGACGCTCTCTAAATTTTTAGTTTATTGTCTGAAAATAACAGACTATTGTGTAGACCCTTAATATTCACAATAAACCTTGCCCCAAAGACGAATCGTCCCATTTAAATTACATGGGAATTTGCCACATTTGCAAATCATTTTTTCTATCGAACTTGTTCTCTCGCAGCCATGACAATATTATTGTACACTCTATTGGGCAACTCTACAAAAAAGGTCTTTTACTATTTTTCGATAAACCTACTCCTTCAAAAGTTATTCATGGTTAAAGTTAACCACTCGGTAAATTCCTAACTTCTTCAACTTTTTAACAAAATTGTTTTTGAAAGTTTAATCTATTACTGTAAATATACAATTTCTGATGGTGTTAAGGTTGGGAATAAGAAATCTTCAAGTCTAATGAAGTTTAAACCATTTTAGTATAGCTGATTTATTTTAAAAAACAATGTTTATTAGTATAAATCAGCTATATAATCTATCTTAATACTATCAGCTTAAATGGTTTAAAGTTTGTAAAATAACGGACACCTAATAAACAAACGAGTTTGCTATACATTTACATTATGCATTCCAAAACATAAAATTATTTTTTATCACCTGTGACAGCACATTTAATTTAAATGTTATGAACCATGATTATACTATGAATTATATATTATAAATATTTCAAATGCAAAGAGAAAATATAAAATAATACAGTCTCTTAACCAGTCTGGTTAAAATTATTTTAGAAAATGCGTCTCATATACATTTACATTATGCATTGCAAAAACATCAAGCTATTTTTATGTCTCCTGGGACTGTACACTATAAAAACTAATTATTAAGCTTTCTCTATGGATTAATCAGATTACCGCAAGCTATTTAACTAGGTTATTCTATTAATTTCAACATATTTTTAGATATTGTGAATGACCGTAAACTAAAAAGTATAAAGTATATTGATACCACTAATTTATTTCACTAATGTCGAGCTTCTGAATCAAGCCCAGAGCTTTGATAATTTCAAAAAAATTCTGCTACTTTCAGCGTCCATGCTTCCACACCATATAACAAAACGGACCCAGACATGCCACTTCACCATTCTGTATCTGATGCCGAAGTTCAAGTTCCTATCTCTGAGAAATCTTCGAAGTTTCAGAAAAGATCTTGCTTGTTCTATCCTGCATTTGATCTCCTGATCTGGATCCCACGATTCGTTAACCATGCATCCCAAATATTTAAATTGTGTGACCTGCTTGATGACCTCTCCTTTTAAGTAAATTCTGGTGTTCGGAATATTGTTTCACTAACAGCCATAAATTAGTTTTTGTAGTATTTATGTTTAAAGCCAGTCTTTGGCTTTCATTGTTAACCTTATTTAGAAGGATTTGGAGATCATTTGCATTGTCTGCCAATATCACTGTGTCATCTTCATATCGGATATTATTAATTTATTTTTCAAACCAATGGGACTATCGGAGATTGACCCAGTGAATGCTCTTTCCACATATAAGTGAAGCTTTCTCCGCCTCATTTTTGTACAGTCTTGTATGCAGCACCCGTAGAAAGAGCTTAAGGAAGTGGCTCATTACACTAATAAGACGATACACTTTACACGAAGTTGCGTTCCTTGACTTGGGTAGCGTGATAAACGTAGAACGAAGCCAGTCTTCAGGGATGTGAGGGGTGTCATAGATGTTATTGAAAAGCTGTAATATAGTTTTTAAGTTTTGTTCATTAATTAAGTGGAATACATATCATCAGGCCCTGGTGTTTAAGACCAAACTTAGTAAATAGAAACTGTTTTAAGTTAAAAATTCTGAATGCTCTATAATTTCAACAAAAACCTTACTAAAATTAAGTTGAATCGATTAAAGTCCTACTAAGCTCAATTCTTTTCAAGTAAAAATAAAATCTACTTACATTATTCGGAGACGTAAAATTCCGATTTCTGGCCATGTAAGCTTCCGCCAGCGGTGTCACGTTCTGGAGGGGCGCGCTCGGTGACGTGGCCGCCGACGCGGGCGGCGATCCGGCAACGTTGCGTCCGAAATCGGCCGGATTCCCGGAAACGGACAGCGCTGAATTATTCAGACCCGGAGTCTGTGCAGCCGAGCCCAGTTGATAGTCGGAATCTGGAAAAGAAAACGAAGAAGAGTTGAGAGATGAAGTCGGTAATCTCTCCGTTCGGAAGAAATCTCTCTGTTAGGAAGGCGTCGATGTAAATCTGCTTAATTGATTTAATTTAATGTTTATGATTTTGGGCATAATGTTATGGTATTAATGTTATGATGTTTGATGTAAAACGAGATTTGGTATGTTAGTATATGACATAAATTAGGATTGATTGACTACAATTTTTGACATTTTCGAATATGGTTTAATTGAAATTGTAACATGAAATACCAAGTGTGTGGTATCAAATTATTCGTAAGAAAATGCTAATAAAAAATAATGCTAATGTTCCAAATATGCTAATGAGCCACTCTTGTTCCATTTGAAAAAATTGAGATATGATTAAAAATACGATTTGAGCATTTTCTAACTAGCCAGGATAAGACATTAAAACATTAGACGATCAAATCTATTTTTCCAAGGCTCCTTGATTAAAAATTAGTATTTTTAACATAGTCATGGCACACTAGATTGAATTTAAAATTCGATTTCTTATTAAGCAAGAATGTCAAAAGTTGACATATGATAATATGTCATTCTATTCAGAATGTCATTTTATATCCAATAAAGTAAAAAAAAAAAATACTGAAGCTGCCATTTAAAAATCAAAAGTTGTGGTCATTTCCGGTGAAACAGGAAGTGGCCAAAAACAATACAATTGAATAGGTCAATCAATCTTAATTTATGTCATATATTAACATACTAAATCTCGTTTTTTTATCTGAAAAAATGAAAAAGTTGTAGGAGTGAGCCACTTTTGAGACGCACCCGGTATATTTATTTATTTTGATTCAGCAAATACAAACAAAAGGTAAACAAACCGTTTGTTAGTTTATAGTTTGATTTAAGCTATTTGCTTGAGCTAGAAAATTCATTAAATAGTATGTTATAGGGTTTTTTAAACAGTTGAGTTTATATGTCCAGAGAGGAACTTTTACATACGTGAGCGACAGCTCTCTGTCATTTTAATTCAAAATTTAGAATTGTATTCGGCTGCCGAAATCGTAGTTTCTTTTGTTCTTAAAAAACATCTTTTTGTTAACAATTTAGATAAATTATTCTAAGCATATTTCTTTTTTTACTTTTAAATACACAACGTAAATAATATTTCCATGGTATGTTACTATCGTTGTAATTTGCGAACTCCCTAGTAGGTATAATGGCTTTACTCCGGAAATTTCCTTCATTATTTCTCTAAGTCTTTTTTAATGAAATACGATCATACCGTGTAATTATTTTCTCCGAATTTAATTAAACTCTTTTCACGTTTCTTAGGTATATAAGAAATGAGGTAGTTGCGCACGATGAAAACAGCTTAAACTAGAGATGGGTTGACTTTGAACGATAAGTTAAAGTTAAACTTTATTAAATCTTATTTATATGTAGACTTATCAATGTAGACTTAACAGATGTGTAGACTTAACAACAGTGCTTTGAACAAAAGTTTTGGGTAAATTAGAAATAGAATAGCAACACTGTAGAATGTTTCAAATGAAAATAGTGTACTAGAGTAGCATCTTATGTTAAATCCAATTCTGTACTGAAAAATTAGGCCTGCAATTTAAAAAAATAACTTAAAACTTCATCGTTACTTTATTGTGGGTCTTCTTTACGCGCGCTGGGAATAAAAATTTAAGGAGCTAGCAACATTACACGCGAGAGGAAAAGTGGTAACGATCGAAAAAGTGGTAAGCAATGAGGAAGTTGAGATGGGTCTTTGGAGCGTCTTAACTCGAGCCCTATATGAGCTAGGGGGTATTTATATTTATACAATTCATCGGTTTTTCCCATCACTACAGACAACAAGCCTACAACAAAATTTATAGAATTCTACAAAAAATCTTCTAAGAAATATACTCTGCAGTTCATTTAATGAAAACACAGTCATAAAGAAAACTAACGTTAAGAAGTAACGTTAGAAAGAAAAAAAAATAATTATAGCAAAACTGATAAGAGCTTTGTGTTTGTCTTAATAGAGTAAGATCCCAGAGCGATTAGACATAACTTATTTTCACAAGGATGAAACCTTAGGCTTTCAGTAGTGCTCTCATGTGCTTTGAATACCGGCGTGTTTGTGTGGTTCGCCCTGTGACAGCTTGGCAGATACCAGGTGAGAAAAGTAAGTAAAAGAAATAAATGAACTTTACTTATTTTTACATGTGTGATTTTTACGTATGTTATTAAGACAGCTATTATAAAATTATATTTAATCAGATATTAACAGATTGCAATAACCAAACATCCTCTAAACACAAAAATTATTCAGCCGTGACTAGAAGATTAGTTGTAAAAGTGAAAACAATACATAGTTATGGAGCCGATCGGCCGACTATTTGATTGCATGTGAGTGTGGCTCCATAAGAATTATACTGGTTACAAATCTGCAACTAAATAGTCGGCCGACTAAGAATTGCCTATCACCCCCAGGGTTATTTTCCAATATTTCCTTTTACAGTATCCAAACTATTTAAAAACGTAAGTCAGAGAATTCAAGGTGTCTCCTTTTTCAAATTAATATTTTTTTTAGAAAATATGCGATAACTGTTTTGAGTAGTTTATATGCATTAAATTAATATGCTTTAATAATTATTATTACTTTAATAAAAAAGCTCTTCTTATTTAAACAGAGATGCAAAATATTGAATCGAAAGCAGTAAGTATTTTTAAAATATTTAAATACTTTACTGGGAAGCGCATATTTCCCCCGCGCTCATAGTCACGGTTAAATAATTTTTGTGTCTAGAGGATGTGTGGTCATTAAAATCTGTCTGACTGATTAAATATAGCCTTATAATAGCTCTCTTAATAACGTATGTAAAAATCAGACATGTTAAAATAAGTGAAGTTCATTTATTTCTTTTAGTTACCTTTCTCACCTGGTACCTGTCAAGGTGTCACAGGGCAAACCCCACAAACACGCCGGTATTCAAAGCACTTGATAATACTGAGAACCTAAGGTTTCATCCTTGTGAAAATAAATTATGTCTGATTGCTCTGGGATCTTGGACTATAAGGGAAATAACAAACATACTTTACAAATAACAGTGACAATTTCAAAGATACTGAAAATTGTTAATTTTACCCATCTCTAGCTCGAGTTTGTCGACGAATTAAATATATAATTAATTTACGTTTATTTCGTGGTACTTAATCGTGAAAAAGGGTTGGCGAAAGCATGGCAAACTTGGATGAGGGTAGAAGGTCACGGATCTACAGCGGAAAAGGGAAAACGTACGGCCATTTTGAATTACGACACGGAAAATAATTTGCGAGCGTTTTTATCCGGTCTCTTTCAAGAATGAATGTGCTCGCGGGTAATGACGCTTTAAATAATTCGAAATAAGTAATGCGAGAAAGACTGTACCTAATGATTTGTTGTTTTGTAGTTTTTGTGATTTTTCCAAGAGGAAAAACTTTTTTATTATGGATATTTTGAGTAAAATGCATTCTTCATCAAAAATTTTGCTTATTCTAAAATAGTTTCTACTCTGTTTTTTTTCTCAAGTAAGATTTCAACAGACGATGACAGAAAAAAGCAGATGATATCCATACCAATCCATTTATTTAACTGAAAAAAGTTTCTAATATTTTTTAAGTTAAGTATGGATAGGTTTATATACAGGGTGGTCCGAACTGTATTCCGGATACTTCGGCAGCATATTCTGCAGATAAAAATAAGTAAAAAAGTTCGTATAAATGTATGTCCTAAGATGCTTTTGTTTCGGAGATAGAGAGTGTAGAAGTTTCATTTTTATTTCGATTTTTTCCAAATAATTTCTGAAGTAACGACAACATTTGGATGAAAATTGGTGTTTGGGAGTTTTTTGACATGAGAAATTTGATTTTGATGTCAACATGCCTCCTGCTAGTAGAGGGCGCCATCTACATATTTTTAACTGATTTGAAGAGTAATAACTTTTCGTCCGTACCTGTATAAAACTACTGAGTAAAAAAATATACATTTACGACGGTTTTTACGTAAAAAAAATCTCTAGGTAAAAATCGCTACGAGTAATGGTTTTCGAGATATTTGGAATCGAAATTATCAATACCTGTCATCGTTGACATAAATTAAATATGTTGACTAAATAGTTATTAGACTGAAATCATAAATTTGAAATGTTTTTGTGCCAAAAGTTCAACAGAAACTGTTTTACCATCATTTTTTGCAGAAAAATTTATGAATAATTTAAAAAAATAAAAATTTCCCAAATTTATTATTTCAGTGAAATAACTATCTACTCAACGTGTTTATGTTTCGTCAATAATGACAGGTATTGACCATTTCCATTCTAAATATCTTAGTAGGTAGGTAGTTTTATACAGGTACGGATAAAAAGCTATTACGCTTCAAAACAGTTAAAACACATGTAGGTGGCGCCCTCCACTAGTAGGAGTCATATTGATATCAAAATCAAATTTCTCATGTCAAAAAACTTCAAGACTCCAATTTTCATCCAAATATTGACGTTACTTCACAAATTATTTAGAAAAAATCGAAATAAAAATGAAACTCCTACTCCCTGTATCTCTGAAACTTATACGAACTTTTTTACTTATTTTTATCTGCAGAATATGCTGCCGAAGTTTCCGGAATACAGTTCGGACCACCCTGTATAAATCCGTCATGGCGTCATCTCTTGTTGCTTTTAACCAGTTTTATTGGTTTATTTCAAAAATGACCAGACCATATTTCAATATTATTATATTGAATATAACGATGATAAACGACAAATGGACGCCGATGCGTATGAATTCGACTTAAGATTTTTGAAAGTTGTGAACTCTTGTCAAATTATAGGTTAAAATTTTGTGTCAAATTATGTCAAATAGAAATGATAAATATTTTGCATTTTGGACTGTGTTATTACGGGTGGTTCGTGTTTTTTAAAATTAAGTTGAAGAAAACTCGAGGGAAAATTAAGTGTTGACCCAGACCATATTTTACAGTTAATATTCGGTGCCCACAGACCGCCAGAGACAATTTGCCAGAGATATGGCCAGAGAGTTGTATTAGCCACAAATAAAGTTTGTATACCATCTCGGGTATGGTACCAAAAACTAGAGTATTTCTATAATAGCAGCACACGATAGGTAAATAATAAATTTTAGTATGGCAGAGAGATAATGTCATAAGATACTGGTTTACAAAAATCAAAATTAAAGTTAATTAACCAACTTTTAAGGTATAATATTCAGTAACTGTTATTATTAATAAAATATTGTGTTTTATTTATTCCTTTGCAATATTTTTTTTTTATTTTTACATAAATTATATTGATAAATGTAACATAAATGCAGGAAGTTGCTTGAGCTTGAAACACGGCTTGAAAGCAATAAATCTTTTTTTTTATTTTTTTTTGGTATGTGGTGTTTTTTAAAATACACCCTTGCTTGTTTTGTATTAACACATACTGTAATTCTTTTTAATAAAATAACTCGATTAGATTTTTTCAATTTTATACAGATTTGTCACAATATTTTGAAGTAATCACTTGTCACTCAAATTCTAAATATATTAATTTTCTGCTATGCGTTCCAATTGTACCAACTTATGTCTATGTAAAATAAGATAAACTACTTTGAAAATAAAATGACAGACACATCTATCAATGCCGAGGATCTTGTCGCTGGACAGACTATAATCCGGTTTATATTTTCCAATTTTCTATACCTTTTCTAAGTCCTAAAAATCAAAATGCTTTTCTATGGTAATATAATTTCAGGGACAAGGGTCTAGCTACGTCGAAACACCGGTTCCCATTAGAACACCGAAGTTAAGCGACGTAAGGCGATACTAGTGGATGGGCGGGTGACCGGTTCGAAACTCTGTATCGTGCTGTTGTCCAATAAAGGCAAAAGTGTAAAATCTATTGACACACACTGCTCATTCACGCCGGTTCGAGGCCGAATGAGATCGGATATCTCATAAGTAAGAGTCGATTTAGACACTTGCCAAGTCGGTAGGCCATTGACCATGATATGGCCGAGGACCGCCGTTCGGATTCCGCCTAAACAAAGTAGGCCCCGTCCAGATTAGTCCTGGCAGCAAAAAGGAGACGTTAACTGAAATCTTTACTTTACTTTAATATAATTTCGTTTTTTTTTCTTTTTTTATTTGATAGAATTTCAATTAACGTCATATTTTTTGCTGTTTTAAAATATTAAACAAGCACAACATTTATTTAGTTCAATGCTACGGAAAGGGTCATAATAGTTATTGGAAAATATGGTACTTTACTATAACCATCGTGATAACCATCTATCAAAAAATTAAATCGAAATTATATTACCATAGAAAAGCCTTTTGATTTTTGAGGACTTAAAGTTGGTGTAATTGTGACAAGTGTCTAGGTGTACCCATACACGAATTGTCAAAACGAGAAATACTCTCACAGTTTTCTTCTATAATATTTAATTCGTTATATTAGAAATAATCTTACCTTTATTCGATGGTACCACATCTGGATTCTTATCATCCTTCTCAAACAAATCCTCTGATTCCGATCTCAAAGGCAAAGTTACTTTGTCCTTGACAGGCAGAAACCGAGGTCTTAGAGCCCTACAGGCGTTGCGTCTGGAACGGCGTATCTTTAGGGCTAGCAGGATAACGATTGTAACCAGTAGGACGGCAGTGACGATGCCTACTAGGACGCCCAAGACGGGGGCTATTTCTATTTGATCGCGAGTTCCCAGAGACAAAACTGAAAAAAGAAAGAGAATTTCATTAAAATATAATCTGCGAGTTTAAAGTTTGAAACATAGGTATGTGCTAATATTTCTTATCTTATTTATATAAAGTTAATCTGAAAATGAAAAGAAACACACACAGACTCGTTGTTAGATTTGGAAAAAATGTGAGGTTTGAAAAGGTTTGTATACTTGATTTCAAAGATATGCAAAAATATGTAATCACGTATCAAAAAAAAAGAAAAACTGAAAAATTTGCTAAACAATTTTGAGTCGTCTGTAACTCGTTACTACTTATGAAACAAATGGCACGAGAGTGGCTCATTAGCACATTTGGAAAAAGCATTTTTTACGAATAATTTGGTACCACGTACTTGGTATTTCGATTTAAATTGTCGTCGTTATAAAAAGTCGTTATGAACCGAGTTTAAATGTTTTGTTTTTTGAAAATAAAAAATGTTTTAAGAAGTGTTTATTATTATTTTTGTTTTATAGTTTATTTTAAACCCTATCTGTCACAATAATTATGGTTAATGTGTTTTTGACCAAGAACGATGTCATGGCGATATGTTAACAAATTGTTATTTCCAGACCTAGTTTCTTTACGCCATTATGCATAAATATGACAATACCAAATTTTTGTATGACGGTACCAAATTTTTTGTAAAAAATGCTTTTTACAAATATGCTAATAACCTAACCTTAATTCCATTTGAAAAAATTGAGATATGATTAAAAATACGATTTGGGCTTCTTTTAACCGGTTAGAACAGGACACTCAAATATTAGACGATCAAATCCATTTTCCCAAGGCTCGTTGATTAAAAATTAGTGTTTTTAACACAGCCATGGTACTCTAGATTGAAATCTAAAATACGATTTTTTAAGCGAAAATGTCAAAAGTTATATTCCGTGGGTCATTTTATATCGAGAGAGAGAGAGAGAGAGAGATTTTGATTTATTAGGTTTTTTAGCGAGGGTTTTTTAGCGCTCAATAATAAGCTTTATTTAATATGAGGTTATTTTAAATAATTTTAAGTTAGAAATTAAAGTTTTTCGTTATGTTGATGCTGTCTAAGAATTCCATAACTTTATTAATCTTCGAAATGTTAAAAGGCGCGAAAATATTCTCATAGGTAACAGCATTAAAGAATCTAGACCTATGGGAGGCAACCAGGGGTGGATGGGGAAGTGGAAACCGGCCCGGGAAAAACAGACAACCGGCCCAAATCCACAAAAACAAAATGACCATAACGAAGAAACATATTTTATTTATTAATATATAAGTAAGGGTGTTTTTTGCTAGTGCGAAAAAGCCCTTTTGCCTCCGGGTTTTTAAAATTAAATTGTCTTGATCAACATTTTCGTAAAGGCTTGGGTCGGACATCTGAATTTTTACTACAAAATGGCTCAGTTTTACAGGGTTCTACTGCTTTATTTCCATTATCGATAACGGTAATTTGATCTTGAATAGGCTACGATTTTGAGTCACGATTTTGAGAAACTTTAAGACTTCCTGATTCGTTCAGCTGACCCCATCCTCTGTGAAATACATTACTTTCAGCTTTTCGGGTATATACTTTCTTACTCATTGTAGAAAGAAATTCTCTCTTTTCTGGTACAGTAGCAGCCTCGTCGTGTATACGTGTTTTTAACTGAATGCAGATGCTGTTTAAAACTGCAGCATTTTTTAGGTTATTATACAGTTTTTATCACGAAAATATTCCTCTCTACTTTTCTACATTTGGCATCTTGTATGATAATGACTCAAACGAAAAAAAACTAGGCAGTGGATATGAATATGTTCTGATGTAATGCTATGTTACAGTCCATAATCAGAATATTTGGATTTTCGAGATATATTAATATTTTATTATCTAATCTAGTTTAAACCTTATCTCTGCTGTCTCAGTAATTTTTAGCAAATTAAGTTTAGCAACGTTTTAAACAACAATTTAGACTTGGCTTTTAGTTGTCAGACTTGGCTTTTAGTCCGTCCCCAATTCAAACCAAACATAGATATGTTTTCTCCGTCACCCGCAGAGTTCGCGTCAAATTCGTCTACCTTTTACAAAGGGGACCTCAAAAATATTGCACCGAGGCCCCCAGTTGTCTACGCTACCGTATTCTTAGTATACATTTAGATCGAAACTATTTAAATTTACCTAATGCTATTCATTCTTTTTTCTGCTGTCAGTCAGTCATATTTATTAGTTATTAATAAAATAGTGGGTAAAACTATACAGGGTGAGTCTTAAATAAGTGCAAATATTTTCAGGGGTGGTATATTTCGACCACATGAACCTATGAAGGTTTTTTTTTTCAAAAAAAAATGTTAAAAATCGAGAATTTTCTTTTAAATTTTCCTGTATATTTTAGAAAACTTTTTAGTTCCTGTAACTTCCTGTTCACCGCAAACCACGGTATAGTTTCTTAATCTCTGATATTACGACACTAAAAGAGATGCAAATACTGAAAAATTGAGGTGGCTCAATTTTTTTTAAAAATAAATCTTTTTTTTTAATTTCCAAACATTAATAACTCTATTGGACTTATTTGAAACTCGTAAAGAGAATATATTATGTTTATTTTATGGAGATTTACCAGCCCTGAATATTTGCACTTATAGACTCACCTTGTATAATAAAAATTTTCAAACCGAACAAACAACAGATGATTATTAAAATTATAAGTGTCCCAGAGAAAGACATTTTACAATAGTTATTTTACAAATTGGTATTTATGTTTAAAAGTAACTGACGATTATACTGATGCAAATTGATGAGTTAGCTATAGAATCACTAAGGATCTTACGTCACTTTAGTTAGAAGATTAACCATTTAATTTTTTTTTGAGCTTTGATCGGCCCGGCGCGGCCCACCGGCCGATCTTTCCACCGGCCCACCGGGAATTTTCCCGTTTTCCCATATGGCCCATCCACCCCTGGAGGCAACAGGTAAGCATTCAAAAAGAATGTGTCTCATTGACATTAAGTTGTTGCATAATGTGCATTTCGGAGGGGGTTCATTTCTGATAATATATGATTTGGTAAGATATGAGTGTCCTGTGAGGGTTCTAACAACTTTACAGAAAGATCCGCGTTCAAGAGAATATATATTTTGATACAGATGAAGAAGTGGCATATATATATATATATATATATATATATATATATATATATATATATATATATATATATATATATATATATATATATATATATATATATATATTATAAAGTAAGAAAATATAGAGGGTGCCGTTTAAAAATCAAAAGTTGTTCAGGGCCCGTATTCTGTAACTTTGAAAAGGCTAAGCGCTTTTAGACGCTCAGCGTATATGACGTTAATTTCGCTGAGCGCGCACTTTAATAACGATTTCGGTATTCTCGTCTGACGCGCTTAGCGTGTTTACTGATTGCGCTGAGCGCTTTGAAAACGGTTGCCTTAAAGGATCGTTTTGCTTGTCGAACTGTCAGTAAAATCGAAAAAATTGTGATTTTGTGCGTTATCTTGCTCTTTAGTGCAAATTACTACTTCTTCTATAATTTCCTCAATAAATAATTGATAATTTACGATTTGGCAGCTATAAATATTGTTCAAAACATCGAAAATGCTGAGAAGCGTCTTCAACACTTCCCTCGTATAATAAGAATAATGACATATCCATAGAAAACTAGCTTGACATAACTCAACAATAGGTTATGAAATTCACGTAACATTGACATTTTTCATTGTTACATCCGTCAGTTATCAATTTTTGACTATTACCTACATTAAAAATTCTGATGTTGCCAATATGTGCTCAACGCGTATCCAGAACACGATTCGCATGGCAACGAGAATACCAAAATCGACTGCCTTGCGTTTCGCTGATCGAATACTTGCGCTCACCGCTTTGAAAGCGTAACGTTTTTATGTCAAAGTTACAGAATTCGGGCCCAGTTCTGGTCTTTGAATAAAAAGACTAAGGAAGGAGCATATCAAAAATCTTAGGTACACCGCGATGGGCCTCAAATATGGCCGACTTAAATTCCGGTTAAAATTGTTATAAAAATATATAATTCTAATAAAAATAGATAAGTTATAATAAGTATTTATTAACACAAACATCCGATACGCTACTGAAGTAGGTAAGTCAAATTAACGTATCTAAATTCTTTGACATCTAATCTTTGACAAGTAATAAATAAAAGCTAAAATGCAAGAAAAATATATAATTTAGTTAATTTAAGTGAATTTCATAAATGATCGGTTTACTACACGTATGTATATTATATAGTCACTTACTAGCGAAAAGTTGTTCCATTATTTCACTCAATTTTGGCCGAGATCTACCGCACGCTACACAACCAACTATTTTAGAGTCTTTTTTGATAAATCGCGATAGTGTCACTGTTAATTTAAGTTCTGCCACAATTTCCATCTAGATTTACTACCTTTATACAACTATCAGTAGTAGAATAAATAATAAATAACATAAAAAAAGCTCCGTAAAGATTGACAAATCCACAAAATTTCAAATCAAATTCAAATGTGTCAAATGCATCGTCAAACAGAACTGTCAAGGATCCCCACCCTAGAGTGCTTTTATGGCGCTTTTTCTGCCCACCATGCATGAATACATAAATAGCATTATGCTCCTTCCTTAGTCTTCTTATTCAAAGCACGCTACACAACCAACTATTTTAGAGTCTTTTTGGATAAATCGCGATAGTGTCACTGTTAATTTAAGTTCTGCCACAATTTCCATCTAGATTTACTACCTTTATACAACTATCAGTAGTAGAATAAATAATAAATAACATAAAATAAGCTCCGTAAAGACTGACAAATCCACAAAATTTCAAATCAAATTCAAATGTGTCAAATAAATCGTCAAACAGAACTGTCAAGGATCCCCACCCTAGAGTGCTTTTATGGTGCTTTTTGCGCCCACCATGCATGAATACATGGATAGCATTATGCTCCTTCCTTAGTCTTCTTATTCAAAGGTTCTGGTAAAACAGGAAGTGACTGAAAATAACTGAATACGTCAATCAATCCCTAATTTGTGTCATATACTAACGTAACAAATCTCGTTTTTTATCTGAAAAAATATAAAAGTCATGGAGGTTAGCCACTTTTAAGACGCTCCTGGTACAAAATGACGAATTTCGATCGAATGCTACTTGATATCTGGCAAATTGTCTCCTAACTATTCACCATCATCATCATCATTTTCAGCTTATTCAACCATTCCCAATTATGGTGTCATGTCGCCTGCCTCACATATTTAGATACTTTATTTGTAGTTAGGCCCACTCTTGTCTATTGCTGACTATGCGGGCCCAAGTTTTCCCTGAGAATTTCCTAATATTATGATCCCATCTCAAGTTTCGTGTTCCTCTAGGCCTCTTGATTCCTCGTGGGTACCATGCTGTAATTTTTGTGGTCCATCTGTTGTCTGTCCTTCTTACCACGTGTCCTGCTCATTGCCACTTGCGGAATTTGATTCTGTGGATGACATCTATTACCTGTGTCTTTTGTCATATCCACTCTATTCTTTTACTTTCTCTCTTGGTTATTCCCAGCATATTTCGTTCCATTAAGCGTTGTGCGACCTGCAGTTTCGTTAATGTCCGTTTTACATGCATATAGGTAATGACTGGTAGTACACATTGGTCGAATGTTCTCTTCTTTAGATAAAGTGATATTCTAGATTTGAATATGATCGAGTTTCTTACATAAGTACTCCAACTAAATTCTTCTGTTAATTTCTGGCGGTACTAGAGATCCCGAGCGGTGTAGTAGTTGTCCCAAATATATATATTTTTCTACTGCTTCCTATTCATATGCATTAAATCCTAAAAATCTAATCTATCAAAAGCTTTCTGAAAATTGGCGAACACCACATCAACTTGCCTGATTGTCCAAGACATCAGCAATAAGCTGTGAAAAAAATATCCGGTTGGTCAAATCTTCGAATTTACACCTAAGACAAATTATTCACCAAACTGACAACGAACACATACGTTCAAAGACGCTACAACTATGCGATTGTACGGTAGAAGTCGTATTAATCTAGTTGAGAACAGTGGCTCGCGCTGGAAATGATATGGGTAAGGATTTTGTCGTTGATTGATGCTACGCTGAGTGGGGCGGCCGTATGAGCCTAATTTAATGTCGGACAACGTTGCCCTACAGCTAGCGAGCGGCCAGACCGTTTTAATGAAATAAGTTTGGGTCCCGGAGGCTCGCGCCACAATATCTAATTCAATTTTCTGGACGAAATACGTGTCGTTGTTTATATTTATTAGACCTAAATCCGACAAGGTTTTGTTTATTAATTTGATAAAGTGGACGGATTGTGTGTTGGCTACCTGAGTTGCTACTTAATTTTGCAAATCAAATTAGAATATTGTTTAAGGTATAATGGGACAACAACATGGTCTAACGAACGTACTTACATAGAGCTCTAGACGTTCTAAATGGTGTGGATTTAACGTGAAGATAATGGTACAGATCGAGAAAATTTTTAGATACTCATGGGGATTTTACATATCTATACAATTCTGTATACAGGGTGTTTAAAAAACGATCGTGCCATCTCTCGTGGGGAGATTCCTCACGCAAAAATAATATTTATTTTTCATATCAACAGAGGTCCAATTCTGCTTTGTTTCGTAGCTCCTTCTAAGTGCCGTCTCTGTTGAAGTTAGGTAATTAATATGGCATATGACTCTCTGTCCAGAACTTGGTGAATAAGGGTGTTTCCGTTGCCGTTGGTGTGAGTCCAATCTCTAATGTTAGGTAGCCATGATTTCTTTTATCTCTCTATGCTACGTTTTCCATTGACTTTTCCTTCTATTATGAGCTGTATTTCTTCATATTCTGAGTGCCGCATTATGTGTCCAAGGTAAGAAGTCCTTTTGATCTTAATTGTGCCTGTTAGGTGTGCACAAGTCTTCATTCTGTTTAAAACTTCACAGTTTGTTGTTCTGGAGGTCCCTCTTATCCTCAGCATCCGACGATACATCCACATTTCAAAAGCATTAAGGCGTTTCGTAGCTACAGGGTGTTAAAGTCTCAATAATTTTTCGATTTATTATAATTTTCAGTGAATAGAGATATATGTAAGAAACAAAAGTTACATAGTAGCAATGTGTATTTTCACCCTGGGGGTGAGTACTACCCCTTCTCAGGGGTGAAAAATAAGTCACCCATTTTAATTGCAAAAATCAATAAAGAGTTAAATTCTAAGCAAAAAATATTCTATAACATTTTTTCAGAAAATTAATATTTTCCTAGTTATTTAGGATTGAAAATGTTGATTTCTCATCTAAAAACTGCATATTTTTGTCAATTTTTATAAATAACTTGAAAACCTTGCGTTTTATCGCAAAACTCATATAAAGCAAAAATGAAGCTTTTGAAACGATCTATTTTTTGTTGATTACCGTAGGTGTAATAATAGCCGAGTTATCATTCTGTAAATGTGATTTTTTATTTTTTGAAAACTAAATTGCAACCTTTTACCGTAAAATAATGGCAAAAGAACACATTTTTCGAAGAAAATGAATGATGACATGATGACAACAAAAAAACCTTTTAAATGCTTTTTTAAAATAGTTCCTAGCTCAAAAACTCGCGAATAGTCGTAGCGGTAGACCCAAAAACGTTTCAAATCGTGATAGAATAAAACCGCTTGGCAGAAAGTTTACTTACATATAGTAGGTTGATTTGGCCCGCAGCACCTTATCAGGAGTGGAGGCAGATTCAAAATGGCGGAATTTTTCAAAATGGTGCAGCTTAACTAAATTCTTATGAGACTAATGGGGTTGAAATTAATAGAATAGCAATTTTAACTTTTATAATTTATTAAAAGTACAGAGTTTTTAAGAAAAAAAATTAAAATGGCGTGATTTTTTACAAAATGGCGCTGGATGCCATTTCTTAGTCTTCGGAATCTTCTACAAAACTAAAATAAAAAATTAAAAAGAATAAGTCTACTCAGAAACTTTTTGTTGGTCTAGCTCGGAAAAATATAAAAATATTTAAAAATACCAACTTTTGAATTACACTGTTGGTGCACATGTCTTTGCAGGAACTGCATTGCAGTGTACATGGATGACCACTTCTTTTGCATTTACACCGACTACTGCTACATCCAGTTTTACAGGAGCATTTAGCCAGCTCTTGGCATGTCTGCCATACTTTTGGAAGAACAGACCATAGAGGAGTTCACTTTGAATTTTTTTCAACCCAGCCCCATCCCTTAGGTGATGGTGTTACGTTATCTATATCATAAGAACAACCCCAGACTTGACCAGCTTAGTAAGCAGCCCTTAGGATATGTTGATACGGTGCTACAGAAGTCGGAGGTATCAAATGAATTGGTTTGTTTTGAGAACAAAATAATTCTTTTCTTGGGGTGTCAGTGTTGGTTGCAGTGCTAAGTGGATTGTACATCTGAACAGTGAAGCTAGCAAGAACATTGACGACATCCTCCGGAATGGAAGAGAGTGTTGGGCTTGACATCGCTTGAAAAGCTTTGGTTGCCTTATCGCTCTGCGAATTCCATGTTTTCCAGTCAGACTTTTTTCCTTTGTAAGAAAAGTAAGACACCGTCTCACATCCTATAAAAGCATGAAACCCAGGAGGAGCGCTAGCCTTGTCGCCAAGAGCATCTAAAATATGATTTTTTAGGTCAAGTGTGTTATTTGTGTGTGAGAGGCTTACCTGCCATAAGGTGTGCTGCGAAATATCGTCTCTTTGCACCTGTACCAAAAAGAACCCATACATTCTGGAGACCAAGAGATTTAAATTGTGCGTAAAAAGCTATACGTAGTACTAGTACATCACTATCAACTGCTCGCACTAGTACGTTCTGAGACCCATGCTGCACCGCATCCTTTAAATATAATGTTATTCTGCCATCTACTTCATCTTTAGTACTACATTTTACACAATTAAGGGATGAGTTTGCCCTTGGTGATGAGTAAATTATGTCACCTATATTTGATACATATACTATTTTGTTTTCTACTGCTATATTGATACAGATCAATTTTGTTTAATGGTTTTTTTAAGAAATCTGGCCAGTTTGGTGGAAGTCTAGTAAGGCCGGTTACTTGGCGGCGAATTCCGTATCCTCGTTCTACACAGACAGTATTTTTAACGCTATCAATTACATATTGATCCCAAACAATATCAATGCGCAATGCTCCCAATTTTGCGGCATCTTTCAACATAAGATTTAAGCTCCAGTTTAAAATATTCTTGAAATGTTTTGCTATAACGGGGAATGACAAAGTGTACAAGAGCTGCACCATCGTAAACAATACCATCGCATGATTCTGGATCAGTATCGCTTGGTAAAATATTTTTTCTTCGTTTTTTTTCTGTTTGGGGGGGGGCATAAAAGGGGGACGGAAGGGAAAATAACAATTACTTTCTTGGTGCGCTTGTAATACATTTTTTATTTGAACTAAAACTTAAAGCTCGCGCGTAGGTGATAGAGAATTATTTAATCTAATATTAGATTTTTTGTAGATGTCTTTATTTCGTAGAGATTACGTTTTTTTAGTTTGACTTGCATGTAAGGACCACATTCTTTGAGCCCTTAAAACCCAAAAATTTCGTGAAAATGAAGAGTTCAATGCGTGTAAAAGTACCAAATTTCAAGAAAACCAGTATACCAATGTTTTTAAAAATAAACAAGATATATATTATTTTCATTTAACCTTTCGAGGGCTGTAACTTCTTCGGTAAGCATTTTAGGACATACGTTCATAGGAACTTTCTGACACCCTGTCTATAACAGAAACTTGACCAATAAAAGATAGAAATAAAAAGCCAAAACGCAGAAGAAAACTATTTTAAACTAAGAACGAGCTACTATTCTAAACAGAATTGTTCTTTTAGCGCTGTATCTAGCGTTGGAACTTTCTATTCATTATCTGAACGTCGTAAATCGTGGACGTTAACACTGCCCACCCCCGGAAGCTTTATAAATCTCAACCCCTTCTGGTTCTCCCGGCTACTTTGGCTAAGATAAAAACACGGAAGCGTGGACTTACGTTTGAGAATTTACGTGTCGACTTCTCCGAGTTAAAACGTCTTAAGATTAAATGATAAATTGCTTTATGTCTTGACTGTATAAAAAGAAAAAAACAATCGGTTTTAAGTGTTAAAAATATAAATTACTTTTTTACATGAAGCAACGGAGCAGGTTGCTTAAGACACGAGGTGGGGAAACAATACCCCCAAACAGAGTTATAAATATTTTTTAAGCCAGTGTCACAAAAAATGAAGTTTTACGGATCTATTAACGTCTCTAAAGTGTATCTTTTTTGGCCGCTTTTTTTACTTTACGGCCGCTCCTTTACTTTATGGCCACTTTTACAAACAAAGTCATTATAAGAGCAGCCTACTAGGCACATTTAATTTACTTATTTGGGTTATTTCCACGTCCGATATTAAGATTGTCAAATTATAAAAGAGGTATAAGGTATAAGACCTACTAGACACACTTAATTTGCATGTTTGGATTATTTACCCATAAAACAAAAGAAAAGGTTCGATTAAGTGAATTTCATTAAAGAAATAAAATTTAAAATAAATAACTAACAAATAATAAAAACCACATTATACGGGATATACTGTGATAAAAAAAACAGTTAAAAAGAAAATTCCACACCTGTAATTTTTAACCAATCAAAACGTGTTTTTTTGACAAATCACCATGGCAACGGATAAATTTTAGTGAATTTTTTTTCCTTGTGGGCACCCAACAGCGAATTATACTGGAAATCTTTTGACGTTTATAATGACAGAATATCTTTTTGAGAGTCTGGTTTTTATTTGTTTACATGATAATTTTGATACATTTCAATTACAAAGCTGAGATGAAAGTTTGTAAACTGCTTTCATACTCTTGACTTCGATTTCCTAGTATTCGCGGGTGTATCTCCTGGCGAATATTTTCTTTGCTTTCATGACCGAAGCGAAACATTTTTTTAAGCCGTGCCGCTTGACAGCTTCAAAACTGAAATAGTTTTTAGGTTTGGGTGTCACTTAGTTGTCATAGTAACTAAATAATCAGTTCGACCAAAAATCGAAAAATATATTTTAATTATTTGATTTTCAAACACAACTTGATGTGGAATTTTCTTACCGAATACCACACGAGGTCAAATTAAATCCGGACATTTTTTTTTAACTGTACATTTAACATAATAATTAATAGCAAATAATGCCCTAATTTATTAACTTCTTTATAAGCCAACTTACAATAAAGGTGCCCGGTGGCGTAGCCATCATTTGCACCAATCTCAAGGTAGTGGGTTCGAATCCCACACCCGGCATTGCATCAACCGACTATTTTTATTAAAATAAAAATAGTTTGGGTACCTAGGTCGACTCAGCCTTAAATGAGTACTTGGGATTCACAATCCTGAGGCAATAATAGGCGGTTGAAGCGTAGTGCTAGCCACATTACCTTCCCTGTATACCGAACGGTTTTAGTACGGCAAGCTGTACCTTGCTACTCCCAAGGCGTTAAACGCTATACAGACCGGACCACCGTAGTAGTAACATAGGCAGAACCGGACGAATTACCGTATACCCGTCCGCCGGATAAAAAGCAGGCAAAAAATGCGATAAAATAAAAATAGGTAGATATGTGATAAGAATGTTTCATAATTTGTATTTATTCGTGTTTTAATAGCCAAAACGAATACACAGATTCTCGCGACAGTTCTCGTGCAAAATTTATTTTTTAAGTAAAATAATGGATGTTTACGAAGTTCGTGAGAAAATTCAAATTGTAAAATGGTATTTCCAAAATAGGTCTTATCGGGATATACAAACAATTTTTCCACAAACTATTGTAAACAGGGCAATTCTATCTTTACCTACTATATCAAGAGTTATTAAGAATTTTGAAACACATGGGTGCGTGTCCCCACAAAAACACAAGCCTGATGTGTTGATTAATGAAGAACAGGAGTTAAAGCAAGTGTTTAACCGTTTAATTAGTGGATATGGAACTATTTTGTGGCCCGCTAGATCACCAGATCTTTCTCCCAATGATTTCTTTTTGTGGAGTTATGTAAAACCTAAAGTGTATGGTCATAATAGGGCTAATAATTTGGATGAGCTTCAAGTAAAAATACGAAAGGCTTTCCAAACTATTAGCCCTAATATGTTAGCCAATGTCAGACGGGAATTTTACCTAGGCTTTTGTCTAGCACAAGAAGGTGATCTTTTTCAACACTTATAACTTTTTTTATTTAGAGTAATATTTTAGTTCTTTCTGGGTTTAGAGAATTTATTTATTTTTAGTTTTGGCTTGTAAACACACTCAAATAATAAAGATTTAAGTATTTTTATTTTAAATGTTGCCTTAAGTGAAGGTAAACACTTAAAATGAAAATAATAAATACTCGGCACTCCTCGCGTCGTATTCCTAGTCTGTCACGACCGACCCGTCCAAGCACAACTGCAACTGCGTACTGCCTGACTAGCCGACTAGCCGGCAGTGAATTTCGAGTACGAACGCAAATTGGGTAAACGTAAATTCGTCCGGCAACTTGCTATGTTACTAGTAGCCTGGTCTTTTCTGTATACGAGAGCTATTATTATTATTATATAACCCAACTTCTGTTTATAATACTGTAAGACCTATTTCTGTACACATTTTTGTTACTTAATAATACACTTTTCATTTGGTTAATAAAAATTTGAATCTAATTTTCCAGTTTCGTCTTTATTTAGAAACAAAATTGTAAAAAAAATTGTTGCCCACTTCAAAAGACACTTGCTTAAAAAATTTTGTGTGCACCTCGGCCGTATGATTTTTTTTGACCGAATCTGAAATTTGCGGTAAACAAATAACTATTTTAGGGTGGAATAGTGACAATACTTATACATTCTAAAAGAAATTTATGCATCAAAACATATTAGAGCCAATGAAATCGTCGCGCACCTAAAACATATATGTATCGTCACCACGGCGAGCATCGCCGAGAGATAAAATTCTCCACTATGTTTTTACACTAAACAAACCCATCTCTTTGAAAATTACCAGCCACCGTTTAGAGTACTTTACGTCCGTGCGCGAAAGATACCGGACGCAGCCCCGGACAGCCCTAAATGTTCGCCCCGTAAATCCTCCAGCCGGCGCTAACAGGCGAGATCCGCACCCGCCCGCACCTCTTATTTCCTAAATCTTACCCGTCTGCTTCTCGGCCACTTTCAGCGTAAATCCTTCCAGCAGTACCGGTTCGCTGCGTCCCTTGGCGTTGGCCGCGTACACCGCCATTTTCAGCTCCTTGCCCGGGTCCAGGCCGCTCACGATAAATAACGGGAACTTGGCCGAGACGTTGGCCTGCAGCACGCCGCTTTTACGTTCGTAAACCTGCAAAAAAAGGAGAATGTAGAAAGAAGGTTTTAACAGACTTTTAACACGAAAAATATAGACTCGAATGCAAAAAAACACAACGGAGAAATTTTTGGTCAAATTTAAAGGCGAATTCTCACGACTCGTGTACTTGAAAACATTTATTATTGGAATATACTTGCCATGTCGTGAGAACGGTTTCCTTGGTCACTCGTCGCATCCCCAATAGAGTATGTCGTCCCGTTTATTTCCAGATCGTAGTGTTTTTCGAGTTAATTACCGATAATTTAAAACTTTAAAACAATAATAGATTATATAATATCAAATTTACATTAATAACTTCAATTTTGGCGACATATCTAAATCGTTCTCACAGCAATAAATGGAGTGGACAAATGAAGACCTACGCGGGAAAAACCAGATTATATTTCACAGTTTCATAGAAATTAAGATAGCGATACAACTTTACAGACAAATGTTAACGTCATTCGAGAAAAAGAAAGCAATAATACGCTTAGTCCTAGAGATATTACAGCTTGGTTATTTTGCCGTAAAAAGGAAAAACCAGAGTAGTCCACGCGTAAATGGCAAAAACCAGAGATGTACTTACGCATGGGCGACAAGCATGCATCTTGCAATTAGTATTATAAGTTATAAATTTATATATTGTAATAAAAAACCTACCTAAATATTAATTTTCTTCCTACAACAAAAGAATAATAGTTTAGATTTAAGTTTTATACAACCTTTAATTGGACATCCCTGGGTTTCCCCTGTTTTGTTTTGCATTTTGACATTTTGATTTCAGGGCAACGGCCCAGCTACGTCGAAACACCGGTTCCCATTAGAACACCGAAGTTAAGCGACGCAAGGCGATGCTAGTTGATGAACGGGTGACCGGTTCGAAACTTTGCATCGTGCTGTTGTCCAAGGGAAAAGTGTAAAATCTATTGATGCACACTGCTCATTCACGCCGGTTCGAGGCCGGATGAGATCGGATATCTCGTGAGTAAGAGTTAATTTACACACTTCCTAAGTCGGTAGGCCATTGACCATGATATGGCCGAGGACCGCGGTTCGGACTCCGCGTAAACAAAGTAGGTCCCGTCCAGTTTAGCCATTGCAACAGAAAGGACACGTTAACTTGAACCTCACACACATTTTGATTTCGGTATTTCAGAATATGGCGATAATTCACAATATTAATAATTCTGAATTGGTTAGGTCAACCGAAAATAACATATTTCTTTAAAAACACTAAATTGCATTTTTCTCGGCTCCAATTAAAATGGCAAAAACTGGTTTTTCCCGCGTAGTCTTCAAATTATGTTATTTTCGAATTTATGGCTTTATACGAAAATCAGCCCTTCATATGGATGGCCAAACATAAAGAACATAGAAATCGTATTGCAGTGTACAGTAAAAGAACTTAAAAAGAATCACTAGCAATGACAATTTTGGAACGACCGATATCCATCGATGCGACTATACTGTTTACTTGCCAAGGATTTAAACAATGTTTGTGCTGGCGTACTTGTTGAAATGGACACGTCGTGTGAGCGCCACACTTGCCGAAGTTGTTTACAAAGTGGGGACTGGTGGGGATACTTGCCAAATATGCAAATATTGGCGTACTTGCCAAGTAGACGAGTCGTGAGAGTGCGCCTTTAAAGTGTATTTTTTTTTGTACTGAAGCTGTGGTTGGTTCCTTGTGAAACATCGTTGAAATATTAGTATTTTAATAAAGCACGCTTTTAGATGTTTCAAAAAACTTTTAATAAGAGTAACTTTAACTCAACATATATGTTTCGGCTTGTTTTTTTCAAGAGTTTTTAAGAACTAATCGTCTAACTACACTGTAACTATATATATTTTACTATGGGGGTGGGTTCAGAGAGTTTACAATAGGGGTAATAAAAAAGTTTAGAAATTGTTGGTCGTTAACATTATTTTCGTTTTTAACAGATTTTAGCTTTTCTAACTGTTCAATGTAATTTAAGCGTCTACCTTTTTGTTTCTTCTGTGTAGTACTTAATTGAGTTTTCATTAATTTTGTGATTATTTACTATACAATGAATGTTGCAAGACCAGAACTATGCTGGAGATTATTAATAGACTTTACATGTTCTTTAATCATTATATCTATCACAATCATTGCAATCCACCCTATATACACACCCGACTTATTTTTTGACATTAGTTTTGTCTTTATTATTTAATAAAATTTGACCTAAATTTTTTTTATTTACGTTAATAGTTTTACATCCTATTTTATTGAGATTATTTGAAATTTTGTTAGTTAAATTAGGAATGTAGTTTAAAAGTCGATAATTGTTATTGTCTTTAGAATTAGCGGAATAAAAATTTTTTTTCATTAATATTTTCTTTTGTTTTCTCTTTAGCATATTATCAATAAGGGAACACTTATATCCATTATTGATGGCGATTTGTTTAATAATATTTAACTCTTTATTAAAATTCTCTGGGCTCAGTGGAAACATTACTAATCTATGAATTAAACTATGAAAGGGTGACATTTCCACTGAGCCCAGAGAATTTTAAAAAAGAGTTAAATATTATGAAACAAATCGCCGTCAACAATGGATATAAGTGTTCCCTTATTGATAATATGCTAAAGAGAAAACAAAAGAAAATATTAATGAAAAAAAAATTTTATTCCGCTAATTCTAAAGACAATAACAATTATCGACTTTTAAACTACATTCCTAATTTAACTAACAAAATTTCAAATAATCTCAATAAAATAGGATGTAAAACTATTAACGTAAATAAAAGAAATTTAGGTCAAATTTTATTAAATAATAAAGACAAAACTAATGTCAAAAATAAGTCGGGTGTATATAGGGTGGATTGCAATGATTGTGATGCCGTGTACATAGGCCAAACAGGTAGAAATTTAGATATAAGGATTAAAGAACATGTAAAGTCTATTAATAATCTCCAGCATAGTTCTGGTCTTGCAACTCATTGTATAGTAAATAATCACAAAATTAATGAAAACTCAATTAAGTTACTACACAGAGAAACAAAAGGTAGACGCTTAAATTACATTGAACAGTTAGAAATACTAAAATCTGTTAAAAACGAAAATAATGTTAACGACCAACAAGGATTTCTAAACACATTTTTTATTACCCCTATTGTAAACTCTCTGAACCCACCCCCATAGTAAATATATATATAGTTACAGTGTAGTTAGACGATTAGTTCTTAAAAAACTCTTGAAAAAGGCCTAACAAGCCGAAACATATATGTTGAGTTAAAGTTACTCTTATTAAAAGTTTTTTGAAACATCTAAAAGCGTGCTTTATTAAAATACTAATATGTATTTTTTTGTTTTTAGACCTATTTACTTCATTTTTTTAGCAAACTATATAAAAATATATCATCTACTTTAAATCGTAAACTCAGTTTATTTTAACCTTTGGTATTTGACTTATTATAGAGAGTTAATCGGAGGGTCGTCGGGCGTCGTCGGAAGCAAAAAGAACAAAAAACTATTTAAAATATCTAGATACTATTCAAAAACACTTTAGTTTTTGTCAACAGATATACGTCTATAAAAACCGTTTACGTTCTGTTAAAATTAAACAGAACAACATGTAATGTAAAAAACATTTCGCAATATAAAACTAAATGGTTACTATAAAAAAAACAGTAAGTTGGACTCAAACGAGTAAGATTCAAGGTCCAGAATCTAGTTTTGTTATTTCTCCATAAGAACTAAAATAGACAGGGGTTTGTTTTTAAGATGCACAAACATCTTTGATAAAACTTATGGATTCGAAATGCACAAAAGAAGCTTACGGGTTTCTGAAACGATGTGCATAAGAGGGATGTTGTCTTTTGCAATTTTAAAAATAGGTAAAATCCTATCAGATTTTTATTTGTAGACATTTTCGCATCCATATTACGAGTAGAAAAAATATTGTGCTGGGTGGGCGTTGGTTTCTATGTAATTTGACAAATAAATAAAGCTGTCTCTCTTTAGTTGTCAGTTTTGAGTCAATATTTTTTAATTTTCTTTCGTGTCGATTGCTGATTGAATTGGAGCCAGAAATGGCTCAAAACGAAATAAGTAAATTACCAACAGATATTCAGGCCGAGGCGACCAACGCCATATCCAAACTACTTCCATTTAAATCCCGAATAACTTGTGAAAAGGAATACAAACATTTTCAAAAATGAAAGCAATTTAAAAACGTACGAGAAGAAAGATCAAGTGAAAACATTTTTTAGCATATTTTTCTGAAAAACCAGCTTTTAGCATATTTTTCTGAAAAAATCAAAGAAAATGGAGCCGTCCAGTTTATGGTCGTATTATTCAATGTTAAAAAGTACACTGCTGCTCAATGAAAACATTGATATTTCAAGGTAAGGATAAGCTATACTGTTTAAATTTCCGTAGTAGTATAGTAACATCTAAACTTTGTAGATATAACAAGCTCATAGCTTTCATGAATACGAAATGATGATTCTTTGTAATTTGAATAATTTTAATACAGGATTGCAGAATAAAGTTTTTAACCTATCCTCGCTGTTAAAGTATCATTTAATCTACCCTTGCGGTTAAAGTATTATTTTATCTACTATTTTTGATAGATACAAGGCAATTTTAACAGTTGCTATGGAAAAAAAAAGTTTCCAAGATACAAATACATAAATGTTATAAATAAGCAATAAATTATGAAAACATATAAATTAAAAATTATTAACATAATATTTCGTATAGAAAAACAAACGAGAATTATAACGTCTAAAAATAACATTGTTATTTTTCTCTCTTCATTTTCCTCATTACCTTGCAAGCTGAATATATATTATTCTAACCCAATTTTACAAATATTTTCTTCCGATAAAATGCAAAATGCTACGCTCAAAGCAACGTAACGTTATTTACATGTTTACCATAAAAACATCTTTGATCTTTTCTACCGACTCAGCCGTTATTTATACGAAATGTGTTTAAGTTTGTTAAAGAATACATTTGTGAGGTATTAGACAACATCAAAGCGAAACACGCTTTAAAACATCATCGTCTCATCCTCTCTGGTTGGGAACGAAAATTATATGATTTATTTATTTGCTCCTAATGTAGTAATTTAAATGGACTTAATTATTAATTCGCTTCCAGTTTCCGACATGCGTTTTATTTTTAAAATTAAGAAAAACGTTTAAATATGAATTAAAACTAATTGGGATACAAGCTTCGCGATATGTACAGGGTTACATTTTGGTTGAAATCATACAGTATCTCCGTTATTAGAAAAAGGTTTGTACAACACATCCCATTTTTTTGTCAAATGGAAGATGCTGTAAAGAAAATTTTCATAGCCCTCTTCGTTTCTGAGGGTCTTTTTGAAAATTTTGCAATTTGGGAAAGTCTCCGTATCTCCGTTATTGTGGATGAAATCGAGAAGGTGAAAACTGATTCTTGTAGAACTTTCTACGTAGAATACAGTCGCATAGTGTGTTTTTCTACGAAAAAAATATTTTTAAAAATATGTAATAAAGTTATGTTTTCTTAAATAGAACACCCTGTATATTTATAAATTGTATGATCTGGCTTGCCATAAGCTTCTCAAAAATATATGTCACTGAATATTAATTTTCAATATTTACTGCCATTTTTTTTTAAAAATCATATTTATTAGTAGGCCATGATTGATAATAAAAAAAACTGCAGAATTATTAAGAGTATACTGCTACCTGTCTCTTGTTTTATTTTGGGAGCTACTAATACATTCTTTATATATCATGAAAACTTAACTCTTTACCGCTATTTGCAAATCTTGAAAGCTATCATCCCGGACTTTTAGATATTCCTTTACACAATTTACGTGAAATATACTTTCAGCAAGATGGGATAACCCCTCATAACTCACAAATATTAGAATTTTGTTAAATATCTATTTTCCAAATGAATGAATTGGGACCGATAGACCCGTATGATAGCCTCCCCGATCCCCGAATTTTTCCGTTCTTGAGCTCAAGAGACAAGAAGTGTAAATCTAAAAGTATAGGAAATATTTCGCAAAATTTAAAAATTATCAATCTGTTGACAGAACGCCGTAGATATCACGAAGTGGTGTAACTCGTTTTTTGAAATTTTTCAAGAGAGCGGTTTAAAGTTTTTTACGACTTTTGTTTCAATGCCAACCAAAATATATTGTAGCTACTGTGTTTCTTTAACAAAAAAGGAACACATTGGCTAAACTATATTTTGATTGGTATTGAAACAAAAGTTGTAAAAAAACTTTAAACCGCTCTCTTGATGAGAGACCACCAGTTGAAACGACTCTCATGGTAAATCCACAACTTAGTTACAATGTACATGGATATGATACACTTTTTGTTGTTTAATTGCTTTTTTGTAACCGAGTCAAATTGTTGATTTTTCAGTTAAATATATCTATTGCTAAAGAGTCATGTTACTAGTGATCATTTACATACCAGCACTTTTTTCTTATATTGTGTGAACATATACATACAGTGACATTAGTGTAATTGTTGGGAGTTGATTAGTTTGGAAGAAAGAGTATTTAAAAAAAAAGTTCAGTATTCACTTTTTCTTCTCCTGATAATACTAATCATCAAAATTACAATTTTTATATCTTCTTCGAACAAGTGATTGGTATTTTTTACCCTTATCTTTCCAGTAGTTCCTAATTCTTATATATCTTCCATAATCTTATATTATATCTTTCCACTCTTCCTTGGAATTAAAATAACAAATAGGAAACCTGAAAATGAGCCCTATTGTAACGCTGGTTGACTTTGTATCATATTAGAGAATATCTGCAGTGTAAATACAGATTTGTTTGTATAAAAATTATATAAAACATACATACTACAACACGAACAGTATGTAGGTACTAAAATTTTAGAAACATACTATTCTTTCAGTGCCTTGCTTTATAAAGACCGTTGTGACCTCTCGCTTGTATTTGTCATGCGTGTCATCAGTATTTAGATATTTTAAATAGTTTTTCCTTGTTTATTGTGTTTTTTTTCTTCCGACGACAGGAAAAGATATACTTAAGCATTTTTTTTTGTCCGTTAGGCAAATTTGTTTATTAGTAAATCACTGCTCACAAGCTGGTCTCCGTTGGGTTAATGCAACAATGTTTACAAAAAATAACTATTTTATTTTGTAGATTTTGTTACAGTACAAGTGGCGAGATATCCATTGGACTTTTTTGAGGAGATCAATCCGCCACAGAAGTATAGACATTTTTTAATAATATTTTTATTTAAACAAATTAAAGCTAACGTACTGGTTGGGTATAGAATCAAGTACCGCTCGCACAGTAGTTCGACATACTACAGTTAAAGCCATGACCGGCTTGAGAAACATTAACTGTCAAGACAATTAAATGAACAGTAGGACACTGACAAAATAAACCTTTCATTTCCTCTTGAAGCAGTCCCCTACAAGCGTCGGTCTTAAACCCACCCTTCATCCCTTCCTATAGAAAACTATCCCCAAGGGGCTAAAACAATTCCCTGGAACCGTTTCTTTCTAGCCTCGACTATCACGGTAAACTTTCCAACAATAACGAACCGGCTGCATATCGGAGCGTCTTCGGCGCCTTAATAGATACAGGATAACAAGTTGCCTAATGCATATTAATAAAGCTGAGGACGGGCGGTCGGGCCAAGGTTAATTCCGCCCCTGGGAGACGCCCGCGTCTCGGTGGCGTCCGATTTCCGGCTTTCCGCCCCCAATGAAACGCCAATAATTCAGTCGAACCGACTGAATCAACAAGATTTCGGCAAGGGTGGTGGTGATTTAGTGCCAATTGACCGGTATTAATATCAGTATTGATTCTAAACGTGTTATTTTAGTATGTTGAGGAAGTTTAACAAGATTATTCATAATGTTCGTGGCTATTCAAACTGCTACTGTCCTTCATTCAATGATGTGTAAGAAATGAGTAGAAATTTTAAATTTATTTGTGTGAAATTATATTGATTTATTTAGTTTGAACCGATTTCAAGAAATAAACTATAAACAATTAAAGGTGCATCATACCATATTACATTATAACTAAAAGATAATTAAAAGTTGCAAAACTATAAAACTAAGTAATATTTAAAATTAAATTTAATAATTTTTATTAATTTCTTGACATTGTCATTCATTTTCTCATTTTAGTTTTGTATTACGAGTTTTTGGTTTAAATGAATTGTGTTGTGATACTTTAAGCTTAAACAATTTTACTAGCAAACCCTCCAGTTGAACATTGTCTTAGAACCTTTTGTAGTGTACAAGATAGCTTAATAGCCGTAAAAAATCATCGCAACTCTTATTAGAATATTTTGATCGGGAAAGCGGTAGTAATGGTCCTTTATGGAAGAAGGTGAGTTTTGTTGATGTAAATAATAACTGTTTATATATCTACAATTAATTTATTTTTGTTTCCTAAAATATTTTGATAAAAAGAAAATATGTAAAAGTGGGCAACGGTGTACCGGTCAAGCTTAATCACGTGATTAAAAATTTAATATAAACTATACTCTGTTTTTTTTTCTCAGGTAAGATTTCGACAGACGATGACAGAAGAAAAGCAGATGACGTCCCATACCAATATAATTATTTTACTAAAAAAAGTTTCTAATAATTTTTAAGTTAACTATGGATAGGTTTAAATATAAATCCGTCATGCGTCGTGTCTTGTTGTATTTAACCAGTTTTATTGGTTTATTTCAAATATGACAGATCGTATTTCAATTTTATTGGTTTGACGGAATGATGAACGACAAACGGACGCCGATGCGTATGAACTCGCCTTTAGATTTTTGACGCTTGTCAAAGTCTTGCCAAATTAGAGGTTATAATTTTGAGTCAACTTTTGTCAGTTTTGTCAAATACCCTGCGTTTTGGAAGATGATGCATTTTGATTCATGTTATTACGTGTGTTTTGTGTCTTTTGAAGTCAAGTGGAGGAAAAATCGAGTGAAAATTAACTGTAGACCCAGAGCACAGTTTATGGTTAATACTCGCTGCCCAGGCAAAAAGTCTTATACACCAATAAAGTTACCATCATTAAAGTTCGTATACCATCTCGTCGTAGATAAGTGATCTCGAATATGGTAGAAGGACCATACTAAACACATACTAAAAACTGGAGTAGCTGTAAAATATCGACATCACACGATACGTAAGTAATGAATTTTAGTACGGCACAAGAAAAATAATGCCAAAGGTACTGGTTTAAAAAATTAAGATTAAAGTTAATTAATCAACCTTTAAGATACCTATAAAATTTGGTAAGTGTTATTAATAATAAAATAGTTTGTTTTATTTATGTTGTTTTATTTATTTCTGCGGAATATTACAAATTTGTATTTGTACATAAGTTATATTGATAAATATAATCATAAATGCGGGAAGTTTCATAAAGCTTGAAAGTAAGAAATAGTTCTTTTTTATATTTTTTAGTATGTGGTGTCTTGTTCTTGTTTGTTTTGTATTAACACATATCGTTTTTTATTAAATTAAATAACTCGATTACATTTTATCAGTTTTATACAGTTTTTTTCACAATATTTTGAAGTAATCACTCATTAATCACTTGTCAGTCAAATTTTAAATATAATAATTTCCTGCTATGTGTTCCAGTTGTACCAACTTATTTCTTTGTAAAATAAAATAAACTACTTTGAAATTAAAATGACAGACACATCTATCACTGTCAAGGATCTTCTCGTTGGACAGACTATATACAAAGTAGTTTGTTTAGTAGTTATACAGGGTGTTTCAAAAAACATGTACCGTCCCTCGTGGTGAAAATCCTCACATAAAAATAATATGTATTTTTTATAACAATATAGGTCCGATTCTGCTTTGTTTCGTAGCTACAGGGTGATAAAGTCTTAATTTTTTTAGATTTATTATAAATTTCTCTGCATTAAGTTCATCAGACTGAAGGGAACAGCCATTCAACGACCGGTTTCGGAAATTTATCTCCATCGTCAGGCCGACTTTGCTGTAACCCTCAATCTGACAAAACGAAAAGCAGAGAATAGCATTTGAGTACAAAACGTACTACTATGGATAGTGCTAGACGCTCTCTCCATGATAAAATTATCGACATATTCTCCAGGGACGTGCATATGGGTTATCACTGGAATATTTTTCTAAAAAAAGCATGTACGCCACTGAGTTTTTTTCTCTTGTTAGCAAAATAGTCTAATAAGCAGTTTAATGCCGATTAAAAGTTGTCTCTTGATATTTTGTCGATTTTGGCCTACTTGATGAGATAAACGCAACTTTATTAATTTGCCTTGATCCAAAGTGTAATAGCAACATTTAAAAAAAAATAATATCATTAACTTGCGAAAGTTTTAAATAAGTACTCATTGATTCCTCATCAAAAAATATGAAAAAAAGTTCCTATAAACATGGGTATGGAAGTGCATAGTTTTAGTTACAGGATGTTAAAACTTTTTAAAATTAGGTTTTTTGTAATTATCTGAAATGCCATTATTTTTTTATTTGAAAATGCTGTAGGTTGGACTAATAGTATTAATAACTAATAGTAACAATATTTAATAATAAAATTATATAAGAGTTTCTTGCCTTGAACTGCTAATATAGAAATTAATTCCACGCTGTGTTCGACATAATGTGGATCAACCTGCTCTCACTACCGGTTTCGGGGCCCTACCCCATCATCAGGTGAGCTTGGGTCGTTGGTGAGAGCTGGTTGCTAGAGTTGGTGAGAGCTGGTGGTGCTAGTGAGAGCAGGTTGATTCACATTATGTCGAACACAGCGTGGACTTAATTTCTATATTAGCAGTTCAAGGCAAGAAACTCTTATATAATTTTATTATATACCTAAAAACTGCAAGAAATTTATTTTCCATTATATAATTTGGGCTAGCCGAAAAAAGCCTTTATTTACTATCGATAGTTGTGCCTCGGTGGTACGAAAGTACTACCATTGCACGCAGGCCGCTATCTTGCCATGCGGGACTTAATATCTTACCGCTACTTTACGACAAGTCGTGTTTATATACTCTGCGCTGTGCTCGACATATTGTGGAAACGACCCAAGCTCACCTGATGATGGGGTAGGGCCCCGAAACATGTAGTGAGAGCAGGTTGATCCACATTATGTCGAACACAGCGTGGAATTAATTTCTATATTAGCAGTTCAAGGCAAGAAACTCTTATATAATTTTATTATATACCTAAAAACTGCAAGAAATTTATTTTCCATTATATAATTTGGGCTAGCCGAAAAAAGCCTTTATTTACAATAGATAGTTGTGCCTCGGTGGTACGAAAGTACTACCATTGCACGCAGGCCGCTATCTCGCGATGCGGGACTTAATATCTTACCGCTACTTTACGACAAGTCGTGTTTATATACTCTGCGCTGTGCTCGACATATTGTGGAAACGACCCAAGCTCACCTGATGATGGGGTAGGGCCCCGAAACCGGTAGTGAGAGCAGGTTTATCCACATTATGTCGAACACAGCGTGGAATTAATTTCTATATTAGCAGTTCAAGGCAAGAAACTCTTATATAATTTTATTATATACCTAAAAACTGCAAGAAATTTGTTTTCCATTATAATATTTAATAATAAATTAGGTAAAATATATAATTTATTAATTTTATTTTAATTTTATTAATTGTGATAACAAATTAAAATTGGGTTTATTTCACCAAGGAGGCCGAATTCGAGATAACTTTTAATTGGCATTAAACGGCCAACAAGATTTTGATATAAAAAAACTCAGTGGAGCACATGACTTATTTTTGAAAAATATTCCAGTTATAACCCATATGCAAGTCCCTGATGAATTTATCTACAATTTTTTAGCATTAAAATATGAAGCACTTAAAATAATTTTTACCCTCAAAATTTCATTGGAATCACTAAAAGTACTTGAAAGAAAATTATAATAAATCTAAAGATTATTAAGACTTTAAGACACTGTAGCATAATAATAATAAGCATAATAAGATAAGCAGAATCGGACCTATGTGGATTTGAGGAATCTCCGCACGAGAGATGGCGCATGTTTTTTGAAACACCCTTTATATAATTTAATATAGAGTTCTAATAAGTGTCGATATGACATTACGACAATAGTCACCGAAGCCACCTCCTGATATTAAAAATTAACATCATATAGTAATGATAGTTGAAAAAATTGCAAATTGTTGGTGGCAAGTTCATTTTGCTCTTAAAAATTAACCAAGACATGATGTGTTGACATGAGTTAGAAAAGAAAATGCTCAGCAGACATGGCTCTGACCGAAAAATAATGTTTAAGGAAATGTTACACAAAATTATTGCACAGGGTGTTTTAAAGTTAAGGTAAAAAACAACCCTTCACTTAACCCTGTATAATAAGCCAAATACTAAAGTTATAAAAAAAACTGAGTTTCTGGATTAAAGTTGATAGATTTATATACAGTTTACTAAAAAATTCATGAAAATAGGGCTAAAAGTAAAAAAAAAATAAAACACTTAAACTTGACGAAAAAATTCTCCGTTGTTTTTTTTTCGCTTGAGTGTATACCTGAAACTACTGATACTCTTTCCCTATAAAATCATTTTTATTCAATTTTAACGTAAAATAATTGTACTTTGGCCTCTGGAAGAGAAAATATGTTCCTTTTATAGAAATCTACCAGCCCTGAAAAAAATATTTACATTTATTTCAGACTCACCCTTTTCAACAGGAGACTCTGCAGATACGTACATACAGGTAAAGGTAAATAGAAGCAAGATAAAAAATAAATAGAAGCAACCTGTCTGTCCGACATAACAGGGTGGCGCCTCTCATACGCCGCAAAGGCTCCAAGGAAAACGACAGTTTCTATTAAAATGAAATTTTGTGAGCATATGTAAGTTAATTCAGAGCATTTTTTAAAAATATAGAGAGTTCTACAGGGTGCCCCAAAAAAGTTACATATCAAAGTTGTGTTTTATGTAATGGAACACCCTATTATTAGAAGAAAAATAAAGGTGAGTTTTATAAGACTAAAAGTATATGACTAAAATGTAAGGGTTTTAACATTTTCTAGAAATAAAGAACAATTTTTAAGTTACAATAAAAGCTACCTAAATTGGAATTTACCCGGTATAGCCTAATATTTAGTTAAATTAACTATTATACTTTAAATCAAATTAAAACTTGATCCAAAAAATTATACAAGGTGAGACGAAATTAATATTGAACATTGGTCACCTTTGAAAGCATGTTACTCTCTTATATTAAATGGAACACCCAGTATATTATTCCGATATTCAATGGAGAATTCATGTCTCCTCAAAATACTATTAAGGTTGCCTACCCCTCAAACAAAGATTTTCATAGATATTTTCATTTACGTGATTTGATCTGTATTTTTGTATTTGTATTTGACTAAGAGTGGGTCCCATAGGGGACCCTCCACTGAGGCCGCGAGAGCCTATTGTGGCTCAGTTTCTACAAGCTCTAATTTACAAGAGCGTCAAAGTTCATCCTCAAGACCCAGCCTTTTAATATAAGCCGTTATGTCTGAGGGCGATATGTCTCCTAGGTCTGATAGGTCTAGCATGGGTTTGCCAAACATCTTAAACCTGGTCCTGCTCCCAGCGGGGCAGATACACATAACGTGCTTCATTGTTTCATCATCTTCCATACAGAGTCGGCATTCGGCGTCTTCCACCAGTCCCGTCCTCTGTAGGTGAGATCTCAGCCGGCAGTGGCCCGTGTACACTGCAGTGAGCACACGCGTTCCATTCCTACCGGCCTTTAGGAGTTCTACTGTTCTATGTTTGGATGGCCCTGCTAGGATTTTCTTGGCATGTTCCGGGACTGGAATGACAGTCCCGGAACGTCTCACTTCTAACCCATTCACAGAGCCTGTCTCTTGCGAGATTTTTAGGAACGCTAAGTGTCGGTTCTGGGCCCACGAATGGCGAGCCTGCACCAATTTTGGCAAAGGAATCAGCACGTTCATTTCCCTCTAGGCCGACATGTCCCGGTATCCATATTAGCGACACTTTGTTCCTATCTCCCAGTATATTGAGTAGTTTCTTACAATGAAGAATCGTCATAGACGTGCTTTTCGTTGCCTCAAGTGCTTTCAGCGGAGCTTGACTATCCGAAAATATGCATATTGTTTTCCCGGTGTATTGCTGTTCTACCAGCAGTTGCACACAGGATTCAATAGCATATAGCTCAGCTTGGAAGATCGTGGTGTGTTTTCCAAGACTGTGGTGATTTGATCTGAGTAGATCTTTATTATTTGAGAAAATCTAGGTGGCTGTGATATGGGTCTGACGTTACTTCAACATAGCTGTCTAACTAGTCCAACTTTAACAACTAGTTATCATTTGTATCAGTTAAAACAAAAAAATTCTCAGAAATTTGCCGAAAATGCAAACTTATCCTACATCAGAGAGAATTGATACGATTCTATTAGTTGGTGGATTCATTCACAAATTAATAGAATAGTTAAATGCTCCTGATTTTATCTAGTCTGGTTTTTTTATGGGGATATGTTAAAGACAGTGTTTACAAAACTCGACCAACTATTGTCGACAACATTAGAGAAATTATTGTAGCTGTTTTTCGAGGTAGAACTCCACATAATATGCCTTTTGAAACGAAAAGATAGTCATTTTATGCAGTTAACAGGAAAGGAAGCATTTTGAGCATTTGATTTCATCTAGCTAATTTTTGTCGCATAATTATAGGTTTACATCTAGTTTTAATTCTGTAATAATTGAAGTATGTTTTAAACGTGTATCTTTTTATTATTCTTGAGTATTTTACTCTACAATTTTTAATTTTTGTTAAATTAACAAATGGTATATCACACAGCCGCCTAGATTTTTTCAAATAATACAGATTTATTGACGCAAAATTAAAATATCTGGGAAAACCTTTGTCTGATGGGTAGGCAACCTTAATAATATTTTGAAGATATATAAATTCCCCATTAAACACCGAAATAATATACTGGGTGTTCCATTTAAAATAAAGGAGTAACTTGCCTCTAAAAGTGACTAGTGTTCCATATTAATTTTGTCTCATCCTGTATAACTTTTCTAAAATTTATTCTTCATTTTCACAAAATGTGAAATATGTCAAAATCCTTAGATTTTAGGTATATGCTTCTTTAATAAAACTCACCTTTATTTTTTTCCTAGAATTCGAAAATTAATTAATATATAGGGTGTTCCATTAAAAAAAACACAACTTTAATGTGTAACTGTTTTGGGGACACCCTGTATAATTCTATATATTTTTATAAAATGCTTTCAGTTAACCTACATATGCTGCCAAAATTTCAATTCGATATAAACTATTGTTCTCCTTGGGGCCTTCGCGGCGTATGAGAGGCGCCACCCTGTACATACAGTTAACGGTAAATAGAGGCTAGATAAAAAATAAATAAAAACAACCTGTCTGTCCGACATACACGTAAACCCTTACCTCCAGCAAAAAGTATTGGGGCTGTCCTCCGTCAAATCCCTCCGTACACTCCACCTCCAGCGAGTCGTTGGTCCTGTTGACGATGGAACAGTTGTACAAGGGATCGGGTTTTCCGGCGGCGATGATATGAAATATGCAGGGCTCCTGCTGTCGTCCTGCCAAGTTGTTGCCCCAGCACATAACCTGAAAGTTTAATTCGACCTTCGTTTAAAAACATGCCCGGAAGAGGGTTGAATTATTTAATCGACTCTTTTTCCGGTGTAAATTCCAAAGTTTCTTTCTCTGTGTGTTCTGATATCTAACATTTAAGAGTCCATTTCACTAGTCCGAAAAAGTACCTAAATTTAACGTTTTTTTAGGTATTTTTACATAAATGAAAAAGGAAATTAAAGATAAAGGATTACACTATATCCGTATTGTAGCACATTTTTAGACAACTCCATTATTTTTAAGATTTTGATGGCGAAACATCAACAAAATATTCCTTATGTTTGGACTAAATTTTTTCAAAAATAAAAACGTAATTTAAAATTCCCTTACAATAAGGAAATAGATTGAAGTTTTGTGATTACAGTGATATATAATTTATAAGGTTCTGTAACAAATTGCTCGCTATTGTATGGAAAATGCTGGAGCTCTGTAAACCTTAATCAAGCCTTAATCAAAGCACGTGTGTTTGGAATTTTGGGTGTGGTTTAACACGACAGGATCGGGCTAAGCCTTAAGCAGATTTCTGAAATATAATATTTATTTCCTTTAAACACACACCCGTTTTACCCGATCTCTGAAAGCGACCCGAACGTACAGCGTAGACTCTTAACTGAACACAGAAAGCGAAGCGAATTTTGTAAAAAATATTTATTTGTATTTTAGATTATTTTCCTACTGTAGTGTATTATACACCCTGTATATAATTGTGTAGATATAAGTATTTCTTACGTAAGTTAATTAAGGACAATGTATGTTATGTTTATAATTAGTTGTTTAATATTACGGAATGCAATTATGTATTATGCGTCGCGCGACAGCGTAGTATTAAGCATAGAATAATTTCAATTAAGAGATAAGAAAGAATAGTTGTTCATTTAATTCAAGAATAAAGTTGGATTTTTAGAAGTCCTAGAGTTTTCCTTCAGAGCATGTAATGCGAACCAAATAAGAACATTACTCTACCGGGTGGACCAATTTAGCGTATCGAAAAAAGTTCTATAATATTTTTATAGTTTATAATCTTTTTTTACAAAACATTTAAACATATTGTTAAACTAAAGTTGTCTATTGTAAACCTAATATTAGATAAACTATCTATTAAATTGTATTATACCATTTATTCCACCAACTTTTTAAATTTTAGGAAAAAATAGTTATATTTATTGATCTCATATTCATTAGACGCGATATCCCAAAGCTGTTTACAGCAACATTAGAAGAAATCTTCCGTCGACTAGACTGGACCAACAAAGAATTCAAAATAGATAGAGAATATATCTTGAGCATCTAAAATTCGATGATGACGTAGTCCTAATTACCAATAGTCCTGAAAAGCTACAAGCACAAACTAATGAACTAAATACAGCCAGCAATAAAGTGTGTCTTAAAATTAATTTAGCAAAAACTAAAGTAATGTACATACAACGAACTAGTGGAAAGAAAAGACATTCTAATAAGTAACACAACATTGGAAACAGAAGAATAATATATTTTTTGACAACTAATACACAGCTCGGGATCCCTACCTACAGAAATCAACAGAAGAATTAACTTAGCATGGAGTACTTATGGAAGAAACTCAATCATATTCAAACCTAGAATGCCACTGAATATAAAGAAGAAACCATTCGACCAATGTGTACTTCCGTACTTCCAGTCATGACCTATGCATGCGAAACTTGGACACTTAAAACGGACATCATAAGAAAACTGTAGGTCGCACAACGCCCAATGGAACGAAATATGCTGGGAATAAGCAAGAGAAACCGTAAAAGAATAGAGTGGACAAGACAAAAGACCCAGGTAATAGATGTCATCCACAGAGTCGAATCTCTCAATGGCATTGAGCAGGACATCTGCCAAGAAGAACGGACAACAGTTGGACCACAAAAATTACAGCATGGTATTCACGAGGAATTAAGAGACGTAGAGGAAGGCCGAACCTGAGAAGGGACCATGATTGAATGAAATTTTATCATCACTATAGCAAGACCTTTTAACCTCTGTCTTGCCGAGTCTGCCGAATAACGAATCAATAAATTTCGAGAAATTTTTTGATCGAATGGGATGAAAATATCAGTCGGCCAATTTCGTAAATCGAGGAAAATTACATTATACATCCTAAAAATATCATAAGAATAGTGAGTCACTAGCAAGAAATTTCAAATTACGAGCTTACAGAATCCCACTTCTGGTGTTTTTCAAGAGGCTCACCCATATAACTTTTTTTCAGATAAAAAATGATATTTGGTAGTTTTTAATGTTCAAATCTATTTTTCCAAGGCTACAGTCATGGTACTCTAGATCGAAATTTAAAATACGGTTATTTTTACGACATATATGTCATTCTATTCAGAGTGTCATTTTCTATTGAATAAAGTAAAAAATACTGAGGTGAACCATTTAAAAATCAAAAGTTGTAGTCATGAAACAGGAAGTGTCCGAAAATAATCGAATACGCCAATCAATCCTAATTTATGTCATATACTAACATACCAAATCTCGTTTTTTTAACTAAAAAAATAAAAAAATTATAAGGGTGAGACACTTTTGAGACGCACCCGGTATACTGTATGAGAAAAGCCTTGTAAATAGTGGTTTTCCTTGAGTTGGTTTCCTAGTATCCGCGATATTAAAGTCAAGCTTACCGGCCGAGAAAAATTGCTCGACTTGAAAAACTAATCTTCGTGTTTTTCTTTACCCGGAAAAGTTTTCCAGTTTTAAAATTATAAATAACGAATAGGAGCGCCTTGATTTAAAGTTGATTTGGTATGAGTACTTTGCATTTAATAATTTTCTTCGCTACTCCACAATATTTTCTTCTTTTATCGAAATTTTTAAGAAAACAGTAATTTAAAAAGAAATTCTATACTAGAGACGTTGCTATTTTATAGTTTCCCGATTTTCATAATATTTCAGAATTTTTCGTCAGTTTTCGTCATATCTTCATAAACAAGTTTTCGTCATATCTTCATAAACAACGACGATGTTGGTATTTCTAGGACTAATGGGCCACCCCGTATATTTGAATATTATAAAAGTTATTTGTTAATATACAGGGCCATACTAAGCCAACTAGACGCCGGCGCCGGTTAGATCGATCTTACAGTATATTTTTTAGAAATAGATTTGTGCGTCTGGAAACGTTCTATACTTTTTAAATCTTTCTATAATTAGTGTTAATTTTTTTTCAATTATTAATAAATGATGTCTAGATATTGACCTCGCCAAAATTAGCATCGATTGACATTTCCCAGCCGTTTTTAACGCCGTTTTTTTCGATCATACGGTATATAATTATTAAAGTCACACAATTAACTATTATTACTATGAAAGTACACTATATTATAATAAATTATTTTCAACATACTGTTCCATAGTCCAGCTCCGTACAGGCGTGTAGGTTAATATTGATGTAAAATGGTGTATAGTTGGAATTATATCGTTCTTGAGGTACTTCCATTACTTCTGCCGAATTGTTAAAGGACCAACTGAATCTGTCAGGTGGTGGATATGATTCAACCTCGCACAAAATTCTGGATTCTTCAAAGCCGGGCAATACCGTAGACTCTTTTTTGATGTGTTCCCATATCGGCTTGACTGAAAAAACAATTTGCAATTATCCTACTTAATAGTAATTAGCTACTTTAAATTGGATAAATAATATGCAGAGGGACATATGCTAAAAATTAAGACATTTATATAAAGTTTTGGTCAGATCAGAAAAAAGCGTTAACTAATCTAAACCTTAAAATTATTAAGATTATATTCTAGAACAAGCATTTACGTTAGTTTGTTGTAAATTACTTTAGTTTTTGCTAAATTTATTTTGAGACCTATTTTATTGCTGGCTTGTAATTTTTCAGAACTATTGGCAATTAGGACTATGTCATCAACGTTGTATAAAATTTAAAAGTGAGTTTGAATTAATATTAACTTCAAAAAGATATCTCATTATTTCACAAGCCTATCATTTGATAATGTCAAGGGAAAATCTACTTTTAAAAATATTACAATTTTTCCAATAAAAATAAAAGTTATCAATAACATAATATTCGTCTCAATTGCACTCTAGATTCTAGAGAACACATTACACTGGTCGCAAGTGTCTCCCACTTGCTCGCGACCATTTTCCAAAGGATTTATTTATTATTCTCTCAATAAACGTCGCGATTACACGGACAAGGGCCATTATTTACCTACAGCCGTGCCCGTTTTATTCACTGGCGAAATCGTCTCTCCGTCCGAGACGTACCGTCCGGAGGCGGTGCAATGACGCGTGCTATTGAAAATGTTTTAGTTTCGGATGGCGCATTTCTCTTCTTTCCCTTTTCCAGTTGACCCCGTGTCCGATTTGTGTATGTGGGAGCAAACAGCGTCTTTTTCCTTTTCCGTATTATTGCCGCTCGGAATTTCATCTTTTTTCATTCTCGTTTTTCGGATCCTTTCGCTGACATTTGCAAGTGCTATCATTTGTTAACCGGTTTTGAGGCGTTTTAAGATTTTGACTATTTACTACCCAGCAAATTTAAGACCTCTTATTCGGAAGAAATCTCATTTAAATTTGATAATCTTTCATTACTATTTATTCTAAAAAATATTCTTCACAGATTTGAAATTTATACACGAAAACTTCGACGAATTTGTTATTTAACGTTAAAGCTCTTATCGGACGTTGAAGATTATTGGCGTTGGCTGTAAGGCCTATTGTGTTTGTCCCCTTTTTATATCTCAACTTAAGCTTCAATCAGAACCTCGCAATTAGTGGAATAAATTAATGGTTTCAATTAGCGTACAAGTTTGTTCCTTTAATTTCAATAATAAAATTATATAAGGGTTCTTGCCACTTAACTGCTAATATAGAAATTTAATTCTACGCTGTGTTTGTCATAATGCGGATCAACCTGCTCTCACTACCGGTTTCGGAGCCCTCTCCATCACTACCGGTTTCGGAGCCCTACTCCATCATCAGGTGAGCTGGGAGATCCACAAAATGACAAACTTACAGACGCAGAATCAGATTAATTCTGACTTATTGAAGTATCGGTTAGATATTAGAGTCCCGAACGGGAGATAGCGGCCTGCGCGCAATGGTAGTGTACTTTCGTACCACCGAGGCGCAACTTACTGATAGTAAAAGGATGAGTAAAAGGCTTTTTTTTCAGGCAAAGCCAAATTATAAAAATATTTTTCCTTTCCTGACAAGTTTTGAATTAACTATCTCGGTGCTGTGGTTGTGTCATTTTGTGGATCTCCCAAGCTCACCTGATGATGGAGTAGGGCCTGAAACCGGTAGTGAGGCAGGTTGATCCGCATTATGACAAACACAGCGTAGAATTAAATTTCTATATTAGCAGTTAAGTGGCAAGAACCCTTATATAATTTTATTATATACCTCTACTGCAAGAAATTTGTTTTCAACGCTACGAGCGAAAGTACTACCATTGCACGCAGGCCGCTATCTCTCTAAGTGCCGCTTGCGATCCGGAACGTCGCAGAGACATAATATATGTTCTGCTGTTTCAGGATCTCTACCGCAGATTTTCTTCAAATTCAATTCTTCCACCATTATATGCGTTGGTCGCCCACTCTTTTATGACCATCTTTTGTTACATTATCATAGATGAGAATTATTTATCCATTTCATTTGACTTTTTATGTTCCTTGTCCTCGTAAGCTGGCTAATGTAGCCTTCGATACTTTCTCTTAATATATTCATCACATTAAAAGTCATTAAAATTTAGGTTGAAACTTCTATCATTAAAAAAATCGGTAAAAAAACTTTTAAGCTAAGCGGAACATTTTATCTATGCATGAAACTGGTAGATAATAGTAACAATTAGATTGACACTTGAACTTCTAGTTCAGAAATGAGTTTTAGTACTAGGCAGAATAGCTTTTAGGCATATTAGACTAAAATAAAAACGTGGGGCCCATTAATTATTGCTGTAATACTTTCTTCTATACTAAGTGTGGATTGCATCGACTTACTATAATCGTAACTGGAGATTTTGACAATCAATAACCAGCCGTGGCGGCTTCATCAGCGAACGCCGAGCTCATATACCAAAGTATAAAGATATGCTTTGCCATAGGTAGGATTTCAGAGGGGCCCCACGTTTTTATTTTAGTCTAATATGCCTAAAAGTATTCTGCCTAGTACTAAAATATTTTCTGAACTAGAAGTTCAAAACAACTAATTGTTATTATTATTTTCTAGTTTTCAGTGCACATAAGATAAAACCGTTTAACTTAAAAGTTTTTTACCGATTTTTTATTTTCTAGTTTTTAGTATTTAACGGAAATGCCTACCGAATATTCCTCATTCTATTTAATTCATTTAGTGCATCATTGTTACATGGTTTTTTACCTGATAATTTATTACAATCTAATTCCTCAACACATAGCCCTTCCAGAGACTTGACTCGACTTAGAGCCACGTATGCTTGCCCTTCCTCAAACAATTTTGAGCCCAAATACACTACTGCATGGTCGACTGTGCTGCCCTGCATTTTATAGACGGTGGATGCCCATGACAAAATTAAGGGTAACATCCTTCTTTCAGCCGTACCATAATTGAATTTTGCTGGAAACTGTATGGCTTTCGGGTGTATAACGTGTATGCCGTCTCTGCCAAGTCAATCCCAAACTGATGGTACATCTTTTCGTACATTTGGGTTCGACGGAACTGAGGCCAAACAATTTCTGTAATGTGGCCTATAGCACCATTTACCAATCCTTTCGTAACGTCAATGTTGGACCGCAACATTTTCACAAATTCATCACCTATTTTTTTTAACGTCACACAATCTTGGACACAACTGTTCTGAACACGACTACTCATGCCCTCGCCTAATACGCCATTTTGTAACGACGTCCATCTTGGATTTTAAATTTTGTCATAATCACAGTATTCTACTAGTGTAGCCCTGTCATTTGATACCCATATTGAGGGGGTTGTAGAAAAATATGAAATCCGCCTTTTGTACCGGCGGCCATCTTAGATTTCAATGTTTTTTGATATTACTATATTGTATTGTCATCGGAACTAAAGGTGTGTACCAAATTTCAGATCAATCTGACAACAGGAAGGTACTTAAATTTCAATTTCTAATTTTGACCCAAATAAACAAACAAATAAATACTGTACGGGTCGAGCTAAATAAAACCGTTTAAAAATATGTAAACAATGATAAAAACTGTTGTAAATAACATAGGACAAAAATGTAAATATTTTACACTAAAATGTGTAGTGTTAGCTATAGTTCATTATGTAAATATAGTTATACTTACACATTATTTTCAAGTGGATTATGTTACTATCACCATCTCCTTCAACATTTGAACCCACGCAAGAGTAATTTCCTGCTTGACTACGAGTGACTGCTTGCAGAGCTAAGTTCTCGTTGCTCATGATGATTCCTGGTCTAGCTTGTAGCACTTGATTCTGTAAAAAAAATAGCACCTAGGATTAAAACGGGAAATGCTTATGTTTATGTAGGGACTTTATGTATAAATTTTCTTTATCCATGACTCGTTTATAATTTGATTATTATACATGAGTTTATGAAATAATAATAATATTCATTATTCACCGCTTCCACGGATATCTCAATCTAAACTCCAAACAAAAGCTGTGCTCGATCCAAATCGGCTTGGAATGCGATTTTACCAATACCACCTAGAAATTAAGAAGGCCCCGGTTGTCCAATACGGGCGAGGTTGCATTTCTTGGTATGTAGGCATTCATCTTTTACTTTGCTTTTACTATGTTCGATCGTATTTCCGAAGCAAACCGGCACCACCGCCGCTGCGCTTTAGGAATTTCGCAAGACCGAGTCCAGTTGTACCGATTCAAAACTCCCACGTGAATTGGACCAATCATATTACCCGTAAGGTGGTAAAATCTAAGGGCGACATGATGGCGACCACATGTTTACGTTTTGCTGAGCGCCAGATGATTTTTTCGTTTGACCGCTCTCGTTTGTAATTCCAGTATTTACAGCGTTTTAGATAGTTTTTAGTGTTTGGTGTTCGATATTGTGCTGTAAACATGCCGTATTAGTGTTGTGTTCCGGGGTGCAGTGGTAATTATTACGACGACAAACGTGTCCATATTTTCGCCTTTCCAAAGGGCGAACAACTTTTGAAACAATGGGTACGTTCGATTCCAAGAGACAACTTTCAGCCCACTAAAAACACCAGGGTTTGCGAGCAGCATTTTTCAAAAGGAAGTATCAAATTTTTTAATACTTATTTTGATGAGAAATCAGGTAAAACTGTCGATATACCTTTACAACGTCCAACACTTTGAACAGGTTCTGTTCCAACAATTTTTCCAAATTGTCCCTCTTACCTTTCGAAACCCGATAACAACCGAAAAAGTAGAGAGCAAAGTCAATTATACAAGAGGAACAAAATTTGCAAAAAGCGCTTACAGAAAGTATGCAGGAATATGAGACCTATAAAAAATTAACAACTTTTAAAAACTTCGATAAATTTAAACAAATTTTTGATAGTTGGATACTTCCTGAAAAATGGTATAAAATAGTCAGTAACTTAAACGAAGTTCTATTATTTAAAATAAAAAGATCTCCAGGTCCTATTATTACTTATTCTATAAATATTGATTCCGAATTAAAACTGCACACATCACACATATTTATATGAACATGCTATTTCCTTAAACACAAATAAATTTAAAATACCTTTTACCTTAAATAATATTAATGATTTATCAGAAGTAATAAATGAGATAGAAAAATTAGAAAATCTTGCATCGAGTACCCACCCAACATCAAAAGAGGAAAAAACAAACAGATTCAATAATATAATTAATCAGTTTTGCAGCATTCTAGATAATTTATAACACGAAGAGTCATCAGTGTCTTTTTTATGTGAACAATTAAAACTATTAACTTTATCTAAAAAAAGAAATCGATATTCAGCTGACACCCTAATATTATGTGCAATATTAAATACAATCAGTCCTCATGCATATAAGTATTTAAGAAATCATGGATTTTTAACAACAAATCATGGATTTTCATCCTGATACACTAAAATCTATATGTAATTCGTTTCTCACTGACCCAACTCTGGAAGAAAGACAATCTTTTTTACTATATGCCAAAAATGTATACAAATATTTAAAAGATCACCAAAAACACATGATTTTACTCATGGATGAAATTCATATTAAACCATATATGGATTATAAGGGAGGAAATATTGTTGGAACAGCTGCTAAAAGTGCCACTTTAGCCAATTCAGCATTTACTTTTATGATTAGCAGCGCACTTTCAGATTTTAAAGAAGTTGTACATATTTCACCAATTTCAAAAATTGATCATAACATGCTATAATAAATTCTATCACAAATACACTTTTAAAAAACTATTGTGGCAAGTCAAATGACCGACTTGGGAAAGAAAACAAACGGAAATTATCCACTCTTTCAAATTAAAAATCTGCATTTATTTATGTTCTCTGTATCTAATTTAGACTCTAAGTATCTTTCTCCATTTTTAGTAATATATAGATTAATATCTATATATAATAGAATTTATAACATAATAGATTCCTATTTTATTTCTCAAATTGACACATTACAATTTAATGAATATAATATGATTAATGATGATACTGGAAAACGTACTAGAGTAAATTTAGTTTATTTTTCCTCTGAAATCATATTATTTATAAATATAACATACAGTATTACATCGAAAAATCTTACTATTAAAGAAAAGGTAATTTACAAAAAAAATAGCAAAATATTGTGAAAAATAATACTATTTTAGTATACGCTCTATATACGCAATGTGTATCTAATGACCTACTGAGGAGCGGTCGCGCGTCTTGTTCCGAGGCCTTCTTGTAGAGATGGGCGGTTATTGGTAAAAAACCGGTTATAGGTTAACCGGAATTATCTTTAAAAAATAATAACTTGACAAAATTAACCGACACAAATTAACCGGTTATTCAAATAACCTAACCTGCTAATGCTAACCTCACTTTTCTGAGTAGACATGGATATGATATTAAAACTAGTAATTACTTAACGTTCAAATAAACCACACAACTCACAAGTTCTACAATCTACAACCAAGTTATTTTAAATCAAATACCAAAGAAAATAAGGAGACTGAATGAATAAATAATGAAAGATTATCTTCATTCATTACTTGAACTTCAATTTTGTATTCTTAGTCTAAGCTTCAAGAGACTTCAAACTACAAATAAAATATATTTATGGTGAAACGTGGGTGAAACTGGGCGAAACCATGGAAAACTTTTGAAGAACCGTTGAAAACTGTTATAGTTGGTTAAAATTTAAATATAGAATTTAGAGAATCTATTTGAAGTTAGGTTCGTATCACTTGGCTAGCTGGTGGCTAGTAGTAGCCTTTCTATGGCATTAGTACTCTTTGTTTTACGGCCTGACCAGTCAGGGCCATTCGGCCGTTGTTTTGATTATTATCAGGGTTCGCCTGATGCCTGATTTAATTTTGACATTTGATGTTTGATGTCATATATTTTCGTTTTGGGAGCGGGAGCGGGATCTCCCGTTATCGTCAAAATATCGGGAAGATCCGTGTCGTTCGCTTCTTCAAAATTTACGATTCAAACAGCTAATATTTAATTGTTACTTGTTTTAAACAAGTACGATTTTTTTAAAAATAACCGGCTATAGGTTATTGAACGTATTGCAAGGTTATTAGGTTAACTGGTGAAAAAAAAACTACCTTTAAATAACCGGTTATTTTAGAGGAAAATACCGGTTATTCAAAAAACCGGTTACTTTTGCCCATCTCTACCTTCTTGTCTAGGTGGTATTGATTTTACGCACAAAATAAAGAAAATTTTATTGTTTTATTTCTACGTTACTTACTCGTTATACTCGTTCAGTATTTATCTGGCATTAAAAATAAAAACTTATTTTAATATTACCTAATTTTTTTTGATAGTCCTGGATAAAGTATAGTATTTTATTCGCATATAATGGCTGTTATTTACTTGGATGATTTATGACATAAACTTCATCCGCATGAGTAACGGCCACCATTATATGCTCGTTGAGTAATATACTATCATTTGAGTGTAGGTTCTGGATTTCTAGTTTAAAATAAACTTTTTGTCCATGTTATAAGTTGACAGCACGAAGGCAAGTGACACGAAATTCATAATGTTTATGTTTTTATTATGGGGTATATGGTATAAGGACAGTATTTGTAAGTTTTAACTATAAAGGAAATGAATAAGATATTCGTGGTATACGTGGAAGTAGTTGCGAGTAACGACTAGTTCATTTTTAAATGGCTCTTTTTGCAAAGCAGGAACAGGGATAGGATTATTTGGGCCGAAAACTAAAAAAATACTTCGAACCAATGGGCATTTACCCCAGAATCCTTCAAGCAAAAATATACGCTATAGAAAGATGGCGTAAACTTATCTGAGATAGGAACTATAGTAAATAAAAACTATAGTCAAGCAGCATTAAAAGCGATCAACTCAGTAATCGTCAATTCGAAGTTGGTCAAAGAATGCTTAGAGCAGCTGAACAAATTAGGCAAATAAAATAAAGTCCTTCAATTCTGGGTGCCAGTCCAATATATAGAAGGTAATAAACAAGCAAACGATCTAGCTAGAAAAGGAGCAAACACTACACTGATTCCAAAGTGGAAACCAACTTAGAGCGGAAAAGAAAGTCTTTCCTAAAAAGACTGTAATCTTTTTCTATTTCGAAATAAAGATCTAAATCACAAATCGTTCTGAAAAAGACTTAAGTTTTGAATAAGAAGACTAAGGAAGGAGCATAATGCTATCCATGTATTCATGCATGGTGGGCGGAAAAAGCTCTCTAGGGTGGGGATCCTTGACAGTTCTGTTTGACGATTCATTTGACACTTTTGAATTTGATTTGAAATTTTGTGGATTTGTCAGTCTTTACGGAGCTTATTTTATGTTATTTATTATTTATTCTACTACTGATAGTTGTATAAAGGTAGTAAATCTAGATGGAAATTGTGGCAGAACTTAAATTAACAGTGACACTATC